>NW_020653745.1:795805-832557 GCF_003589595.1 Hyposmocoma kahamanoa | reverse complement strand
AAATAGGTATATATATGTATTTATTACCAAGCAATCTCAGTACAGAGTACTAAAAAAACCGACCTCAAAAGTACGTGGAATTACATCTATTTGCCAGGTTTTATTGAAATACCCCTAGTTCGCCACTATACAGGACTTAACACAGGAGATAATAAAAATCGGTTCTCATTACTCAAAGTATATTGAGAAAGAAAAACGCCTTGAATTGGAGAATAACAAAACCAACTATTAAAATAATTGCTCCTTAAGTAGAATTTAGGCGCTATTTATAAAAAAGAATGTTCATGCGTGATCAGCCACCCTTAAAGTTGGATGATTTTCTTCAAAATGAAATGGGACCACTATGGAGGTACCCTCTTTCCAACAAAAAAAGAATTATGAAAATCGGTTCACAAATATCGGAGTTATCGCGTAACATATATACGAACAAAAATATATAGTTGAATTGAAAACCTCCTTCTTTTTTTGAAGTCGGTTAAAAAGAGAGTTAAAGTTTAAAGTCGTTTTCTGTGTATTTAAGTGTCTGTCTCTGGCATCGTAATTCTCAAACGGATGACTTTTTTTTTTGCTTACAAATGACTTCTATATTTAGTCCCTTTCGTTGGTTCAAACGGAAAATCAGCCCCTTAGAGAACTTTGGTCAATGCCGAATAGCGCCCTTTCACTGCTATAATGGAAATGTCATGCGGTTACTTTGTATTTAATCGGTACACCTGTATCAGACGAATGAGAGAACGTTTACTTTTCAATTGAGAGGTCCATGGTTCGAGTCCCTTTGGCGGCACAAGTGGGATTTATGGTACGGTGTAACGGGGCAGGATCTGTAACTCGAGGCATAGGCAGCGCCTATTTTGCATGGGGTGAGTGCACGGTCGGACGTAGAATGGTTTGATAATGTTATTAGTAAATGAAGTAGTTATCTATCTTTGTATCTACGTGCAACTTATAAACAGCGTGTACTTGTAAAAAAGACACAAGGCAGACATCTTTTCAATGTTTTTATTATCCTTCATCTCACTCCATTGCATTACAGATACACAATGTTGTCTCTTTTGCCTTTTTAGTATGCGGCATCACAGTACAATTTCTAATCTGTTGTGTAGATATTTTTCATGGTGGCGGGGTCATCAAAAGTCATGAATATCTTTTTTATCTTTTGTTTCTATGCGCGGATAAATTGAGGGTAACAAAAGAGTAACGGGCTGGAACCGTCGCGAGGCAGACTGGCAGGCTGGCAGACTGGTACAGCGGCGTGGCGGCAGGAAGTCATTACAGGACTTTGTCGCTGCAAGCTTTTCGACGTGGAACTAGAAATATATTCTGCAAAAAGAAATCAAATCTTTTCCAACGAACTGAAACTAATTTTAGTTCTAACGGAGATTTTCAAGTATTCTATATTTTTGGTAATTTAAGAAAGTAATTTTTAACTTTATTGAATGTCACGTTGTTTGACAACCGTATTCAATTATTTTAGTGAAATTCTACACCAGTTTGTCATAACGAACATTCAGAAAAACATTCCATCGATCCGGCTGAATTCGAACCAACGTCTTCTAGCAAACCGTGCGTTATGCCAACTAAACCCGTACCAACGGACCTTATTTTCTATGTGCTTGTTGCAGACGTTTGTTTTAAGTTTTTAACAACTCTTTTGTTGTAGCGCCGTCATATCATAAACAAAGTAAATTACATATTTACAAGTACTTTAGTGTTAAAGTTCGTACCTCCGCGCATTTTAAAGCTGCCTTTTTATAGAAATTGAGTAGAACAATTCCATCAATCAATTTCAACCAATGCTAGTAGGTCAAAAAAAAGCCTGAAACTTCCCCTAAAAGCGATGTTCCGTACGCAATAAAAAAGAAATTATTTTTTTATGTATTTATTCATTTATTGTATTGTCACATTTATATTATTTTAGGTACAGAGGTTTGTCAATGTACATGTGACATCGTGTAAGAGTACAGAAAAGTGATAAGTGCCCACTTACTCATTATACAAGTATTAAAATAAATGCAACCATATTAAATAATACATAAGATTTAATTACATAATAAATTTTGTCATTAAAACATTCTTTAATATTACAATTACTTTTGTTTATGAGGATTTCTTTTAAATATTTAGAGAAAAAAAAATGTATTTGTTTTTTGAATCCAACATCTCGTATATTTCTTTTTTTTTAATACATCTACTTCTGGTATCTGGAATTGTAAACCGAAATTTTGCTTTGTTTGAAAAAATAAATATATGCGATTTTACATTTGAAACAATTTTTTTTTAAAATAATTATTAAGACAAAGATAGAAACAAAAATCTGACAGGATTTGAACCTGCGTATATACTCCAAACTAAGGCAACCGCTCTATCAACTGAGTTTCAGAACGAATCACCATACCTTACGATGTCTCTAAGTACTTGTTATTGATCTTTTAGATTAGGGTTTTCCGGCTTTTATCGCCGTGAGCTACACCTATGAGAGACTTATGAAGCTTCTCAGTCAGCCTACCTTTGTTGCAGCTACCAGAAGTTCACGTGAGATGTCGCTATATTAAAATAAAATTGACTTTATTGAATATCACGATAGTAAAGCGTCTGTTTAGTATTTCTGTATATAATTATTCTTAGTGTTCAATAATTATAACAAACTACAGGAGTTAATTCACGAAAAACAAATTACTATCATAGATACAGAACCAATAAAAATAATACTACAAAAAGTTTCATTTCAAAATTGTTTCAAGTTACCACGTTTCAAGACCCGTCTCACGGATTGTTTTAATCTAAATTCAAATTACAGTGTTCACCAGGGTAGCTGGTATGCAGTGAGCCATCTGTCAGGACGTGGTGACGTCAAAGGTATCAGTGGCGTCTGTGGTGTGTTTCATTAAAAGTTAAATTACGCCGCGCATTAGTCTGCGGTTTGTCTGCATGCTCGCGCGTTCAGAGAAAACACCCGTCGTGCGGTTTCCAGATAAACTATGACAATTTTGTTTACTATAATTTCAGAGTTAACTGTATCCGTGACCGAATAGTTACCATGCTGGAACACCACGTAGAGGGTTCGATTCCCGGGTCGGGCGAAATACAATTTGTTGGTTTGCATTCTCGACATATTTACAGAGGTCGTTCTATATCCGAAACAGAACGCTAATCATTAAAAAATAAATGGAAAAATGACTTGAAAACTTGAAAACATTTTTAATAATGACCTTAAATGCGCAGAAAGAAACGCATAGAAAAACGAAGATCAGTCGACCTTGCTTCCCGTACTGCGTCTATGTCACGCTGACATTCCACATACATTCTATTCTAGTCTGTCACTGCCACGTGGTTTGGTACGTAAACATGAGTTAGTACTTAGTGCAAAAAAGAACCGCTACCAGGTTCAGAAACTGCATGGTGATCCATCAAGTACAAGTTCGTGTCTATTCTTATGGCATGATGTGAAACGTTTAGTTTACGCGGAGGATACGAGTGTCGAAGTTTCTACGTTCAAAGTTGTGGAGTCTATTGTTGAAACGAAACTCACGTGCGAATCTCTGCATATATGGAGCTAGGTACTTCTAGTAATACTTTCATGTAACCTAAAATTGGTAAGCACCAAATCTAAGTCACAAAAAAACTTTTTTCAGTCAATTTTTTAATTAATGTAAATAAATAGTAAATTATAACAATACTAGTACATAATCATAAATAAAAAATAGTTTAATAAGCGATCGAGAAAGATTACGTATCGTTCGGTGATGCGAGTGGCGGGGTCACTGCCCTTTCGTGGTGCATACGACTTGAGATTATTTTGCAAAACTTTACTAGATACGATTAGCCAGAATATTGAACAAAATATTTTTTTTTAATGTTTTTAGATGATTCAGCATTATTTTTATTATTAATTTCTTTAATATGGCGAGAATGCGACTCAATACACTGTATTTGTATGGCCTACGGTTATCTCTCTTGTGAGTTTGGGTGTAATTTGTGGTTGTTTATGTGTGTGTCCAAGGCATCCGCGATTCAGTGTGTGATACATTTTGGTGGCATGGTGTACTGGAATGCGATCGCTCACCATACAGGCAGAATACCAGCCCTGTTTGACTTTTCACTACGCTGAATCAGGGCCATTTCAGCTGAAACCGGTGGAAATAAGTACGATCAGTGTTAAATTTATGTTTTCCTATACAAATGTGTATTTATATTAATGTGTACGAATTTATGTTCTAAGTATTTACAGAATAAAACACTACAATTTATATTATATTATTATATTCTAGTGTATCTGTAAAGTGACAGAAATAACTAACTGCCGTTATTTTAAATTTAAGAGTCTTCAGATTTTGAAAAATATTTTTAATTTCAAGCGGACACTAAACAGTAGTTTATCTACACACATATCATAAACACTCTATGGTGTGTTCAAAAACCGCAAATTATGACCAGCTTCAACGTAAACTGTTTCGTTAGCATAAATTAGTAGTAAGTATATAATAGTACTTTCTGTGACTGTTACACAATGAAAGGCATTAAATACGAGAGTGGGTTTATGAAACGAGTCCGCTGGCGAGTTTCATAAAAGCATCTCACGAGTGTTTTAATGCCTAATTATGTACAATTAAATACGCTGCTTTATCTAAACACATATTATAAGCTCTCTGTGATGTGTTCAGGAACCGCATGTAAACTAACTTAACTAACTTGTAACTTCATCTCGACTGATATTAGAATTGAGGTCCAATCAAATTGTTTGGTTTTTCAGAGATGTTCGAAATTTGAATGTCATAGTAAAATCGAATTTGATGTTATTACTAGGAAGCAATAATAACATTTTCGCAGATAAGAAATTTGTTCTAAAAAAACAGTTTGTCTTTATGCTGGTCGTAATTTGCGGTTTTTGAACACATCATAGAGTGTTTATGATATGTGTGTAGATAAAAACATCATAGAGGGTATAAGATGTATGTAGATAAAAACTTTATTTTATTTCAAAGTTGCCAGAACAAGAACTTTATTCTCCGAATCTGACATTCTGCCCGTTAAGCATTTTGCGTTTCAGGCATAATGCGTCAAAACGCTTTCGCACGGCAATATTTTAGACCTTGATAAATACATACGTATTATTGATAGGTATCTTCACGCTATTTGGGCTTATATTACTTATCGGTGAAGTTGGGAATTGAGAAAAAAAAGCGAGTCTGATGGCTGCCGGGTTTTATGAGCCCGATGATATTATCGGTTGGAAGGTCGTTCAGTCCAACGCAGCATTGGCGTGAACAATAGGAAAACTTTGTAACTTTCCGTGCGTTGATAATCGTAATCTAAGAAACGAGGAGCGTCCTTACGTTTACATTATACCATTTCGTAATCACCATTCGCATACCAAGAATAATTATGGCAAATCCTAGAGAATCCTCTGTGCACGTGTAAACTGTAATGTGCTGTTTATTTGTCAGACTCATAATTACGTGCCATATAAATTACATTGTTAGCGTAAATACATACATACGTAACACAGTTCTAAAAACACGTATTTTCCTACGAATTCTCCGAATCTCTCTGTGACTTATAAACACCCCCAGCAGCTAGTTATCTGGTCGTAATTCGCTCTCTACAGCGCTCCACGCAGCCCCTCCATTAAACCAACTACAACTCTATTACCGCGCCAAACTTGTGCGTTGGTGTGTATTACTGTGTTATAGGATTATGTTTGGACGGTTGTTCAACTTTTCGCAAGTTGATGACTTCAACCCTACCCGACACGTGTTTCGCTTCTCTTAGGGAGTGTAATTGAGCTTGTGTTATTTATTTTTGCGGAGAGAGAGTGGGAAAATTAACAGCATGAAAAAATATTCAACACAAACGCAGCAACTTTGCACGATTTAACCTTCGCCGGGTTCGCGGAGTAGCTAATTAATTTACTTCCATTTTTATCACTATATTTACACGCTATTACAGTTAAGAAACGAATGCACTGTTTATGTCGTAATTAATTTAATTAAGAAATTAAATGAAACATTGTTTAATTTTTTGCCATCACAAATACGTGCTTAGAGGTAGAAGGACTAATAGATGAAAACAAAGTCGGTCGGGCATGCTGGTTTATGAGAGATTGGTGCTCGAGGTAGATTAAGAAAAAACCTGTATTACAGGTCACCAGGCTTCCACTTTGCAGATGACCAACAGTGTTCTGACGTGGGGATTGTAATACAATGGACAATTATATAAAATACGTTAATATTAATAAGTTGCAATAAAACAAGTAAGTACTAATTAGATAATAAGAAATTCAAAGATTTGACTCGAATTATTTTACGCCATATTATTATAAAAAGAGAGAGAGATTGCCATTGCATCCGATTCGTATTAATTCCCAATCCCAGACTATCCAAATCTAGACAACTCGAACCCACTTCGGACATCGCTTGTGCACTAAGTCCCATTCGAATCCGAGAAAATACCAATATCGCTTGTACATTAAGAGATAAAATGATCACTGTGACTTTTCGGTACTGTTACACAGGTTGAATATTGTTACATAATAATTGTCAGCCATTGTAAATCACTATTTAAATTCAAATGCAATGTTTTAAAGATAACAAAGTTATGTTTCTCGTTATGAATATAGTTAATTGTACTTCGTTTAGATTTAACCAAACAAAAAGCTCCGTAAAGCGATGCCAGGCGGTAGCGTTCAGGGAGTTACATCCTATAATCTCCGTAGTCATGACCGTTTTTCCGACACATATTCAATTAATTTTAAATAAAAGAAGAAACAAATTTCTCACAGATGGCGCTGCGGCAGAAGTCGTTAAAAATCAAAAACAAAGATCTGCAACTAACACATAGAAATATTTAAGGTCTGGTGATTCGTCTCGTGGCTTAATTACAGTACTGGTCCGAATCTAGAAGAATCGAATAATTTTTTTTTAGAGTTTCCACCTTTGTTATAATAATTACAACAAACTAGTGGAGTAATTTCACATAAAAATAATAAAATAATCATGGTAATAAAACATCGTGACATTAAAAAATTATATATTTAATTTCATAAAAAATAATATTAACCGTTGTTTGTTTGTTAATTTCTGAGTTATTCTACTCTAGATGGCTACTCTGTGTCATAGTCCCAAGGCTAACTCCCGAAAACGAGGAACTTGCTCGTGAGCCTTAAGACGATGTGTAATGCAGTGTAAGCCCCTACTCCTGCGCTAGTGGAGGCTGGGCCATTCGGGTTAACACACGTAATCCCTTTGCGATTCACTGTCACATTTTATAATTCAGAAAGAACATTGTGTTGTGTACGTTCCATTAAATAACTTCTATTCTTCTTTTCTATTTTGTCTTTGTGTTCGT
This sequence comes from Hyposmocoma kahamanoa, assembly GCF_003589595.1. Classification (NCBI taxonomy): domain Eukaryota; kingdom Metazoa; phylum Arthropoda; class Insecta; order Lepidoptera; family Cosmopterigidae; genus Hyposmocoma; species Hyposmocoma kahamanoa. Next base: position 825,213 of record NW_020653745.1, on the reverse strand, counting down.
CGTTTGTATTATTAATTATAAGAAACTAGTGGAGTAATTTCATAAAGAATATATCGATAGTAAATAGATCGATTGCGGTACAACCGCTAGAAGGAAAAGCTTTAATTCTCAAAGGTCGACGGTTCGAATCCCTGCGGCGGCGTGTGCCTGATTGCATGCTTTAATTTCTAATTCCATCGGTGTTTTGTTGAAAGGGCAAGGGCAAGCGACATTTTATGGAATTTTCAGGTAGCATGTTTTAAAATTAAATTTTGGTTTTAATTAAAATTAAGTTTTAAAATTAATTTTACAGGATGTGAATATTTTTAAATATTCATTAAAACCTAAACCATGCTCCCATAAGAAATATACAAATGTCGCTTACGCCCTTTCTACAAAATGCTGACGGTTTGTGAATGTTTATAATAAATACCAACTTGAATGACCCCTATGATACTTCATTTGGCGTTTATCATTAGGATGTAAGCAAAGTTGATAGATTTTAGCGTATTTCATTTTTAAAGCAAAGGTTCTCTCGTAAAGTTTTGTTTTTCTGACGTATTCTGAAAGATATTATATAGATGTGTGAAGTATTTTGTATTATATTAAAGGCATAAAACACAGAAATATAATTCAGCTGCAATTTTAATTGATATTTCAGTAAATATCTAGAAACATTTAACATCATCATTAATTTATAGATTTAAAAAGTACCTACCTAATAACACTGACATGACAATTCATAGACCATGATTAAAATTCATACTTTTAGAATGAATACATGCACTTTGCATTTCTTCATAAAATTATCGATAACTTTTTATTTCATCTCTAGTCAAGCACAATAATGAATTAATCTTAAAAATATGACCAATTTTAGAAAAAAAAATGTTTTTCCGCTCATTTCTCATAAATATACATTGAGTTGGTGTTATTCTATTGTTATTTAGTTTGATGGATTGATCTAAATAAAAGCTATTAATTCAAATGCTAGGCTAATAAAAATAATTTAATAAGTACGTAAATTAGTGCCTGTTGTTACAAGGTTACATTTTGTAAAATTTTATGGACTGCCATAGGGATAATCTTAGATTTTTAGTAGAAAGATGAAGGAAAGTATCCTGATGAAACCGGTACGTTGAAGACGGTTTACAACGCTAGCCAGACGCTATGCAAGGGCACGGTATGCAAGAAGACGTCGGTTCGAATCCGACCGGATCGAAGGAATTTTTTCTGAGTGTTTTTTCTGAGTGTTCGATCTTTGTATTAATAATTAAAACGTGATATGATATGTAATTTTTTTCAGTTTTTCTTAGTAGAAGATTGCGTTCGTAGTTAGCCTCAGAAATGACAAAATATTTTTTTATACGTATTTATAACTTATTCAAATCAGTACAGGTACAAGGTGAAGACTATAATAGTAATTACAACGCACACACTCATAGCGCCGCACTAGGGAAACCCTGTATTACGGGTGCCGTGGATACGCTCATTGACAACCACAAATGACATCCAAACTCACGAGGGAAATGAATGTACGCCATACAATAATATATCTCCCAGCCCGGGAATCTCTGCATGGCAGGCCAGCAAGGTTGGGCCACGGAGGCAATTAAAAAGATTCAGCCATGCTGAGTATTTAACCTTTTTGTCCACATCACTCAAGTGTATTTTCTATTAGTTTTTAAGCACGACGCTTATAAATGTATTTTCATTACTTTTCAATAACCGTACCGTCTCTAAAAAGTTATTTAACACTAAACACGTCGCTAAAATATTGTTACAAAAATAACGACTTCCAAAGAGCACACCGCTGTATGTAATGTTGTACTTCTTTTTTTAGAATTTGTTTACTTAGTTGTTATCTGTGCTTCTTGTTCGCTTGTTTCTAACCCGTCTCCTTCAGCTCCAATAAATTTTGTTTTTACACCCAAAAAAAACTTACTTTCACACCATGTAAAAAGTGTATATATTCCCACATATAATTTTGGTTCGTATTACTTTTTAAGTGAGTTTATTTTTTGCAACTCCAAATTCGCAGAAAATCAACAGTACTCGAAACTTCTCTGATCTCGAAGCTAGCGAATGAGGTTGTAGTTAAACAAAAAAGGTCATTATCCAGGGTCGTTAGGAAGAAAGATGACCTTAGGTGTTTTACCTTTGGCATCTGATAGCAAAGTTTTTAGGCGGTTTTCCTTGAATCTTTAGATTATTTATGTGTACAATGAAGTTTTAACATAAATAATTAAGTAGATTTCTCTGGTCTTTTGTCTATTATTGGTAATTTTTTTAGGTTCCTCCCGAGTAAGTAGTTGTAAGTCAAATTACCGTTGTTTTGCTCTTTAATTTAGATTTTTTTGTGTACATTATAAGTTCGACGTTTGAAAGTAAACAAAACTCTTGATTTCTTTACTTTTGAATATGAAACCTATAATTACATAAAAAAGGATGGTATTTTGACTTACGACAACTTACGCTGGAGGTCTTAACTTTGGGATACATTAGAATCAAAGTCAAAGTCAAAGTCAAAGATTATTTATTCCATAGGTAAAATAAATTTACACTTGAATTGAAATGTCACATTTAAGCTGCTACTCGTTCACTACGCTGACCTCCCTGAGAAGAACGAGCAAGAATCTCTAGGGATTGCTAAAGAGCAATCCCTAGAGTTTCCCTAGAGTGTATTCCATAGCATTTAAGTTTATTTGAAAAGTCAAATAAACTTAAATGCTATGGAATACACTTTGAATCAAATTTGTGTGGATTCTGGAGCCATGTCGTCTTTCTATTCATCTTTATATAACACGTAGTCTTCAATTTTGTAATACGATTTTTCGATCAAAACATTTTTAATGTACTTTTTAAACTTAGGAAATGATAAACTTAATATATGCTCCGGAATGTTATTGTAAAAACGTATACAGTTCCCCATAAAAGAGTTCTTTACCTTGGTTAAACGAAATCGTGGTACCATGAATATGAACTTAGCTCTAAGGTTAATATTATTATTAATATTGTATCTTCTTTCTTATTGAAATTATGTACATTTTTACGGGCATATAAAATATTTGAGTAAATATACTGTGATGCCACAGTCATGATACCAGTCTCCTTAAACTTTTTTCTGAGAGAAACCCGAGAGCCTAGACAGTATACAGAACGAATCGCTCGTTTTTACAATACAAATATGGTTTGAATGTCTGCCGCTTTACCCCACATGAGAATCCCGTAGGACATAATACTATGGAAGTAACTAAAGTAGACTAGTCTAGCAGTACTAACATCGGTAAGCTCACGCATTCTGCGGACTGCGTAGGCAGCGGAGCTAAATCTGCTGGCCAGGGAAGATATATGTGGAAACCATTGAAGTTTACTATCTAAGGTCACTCCCAAGAAGACTGCCTTATTAACAAGGTCTAACTTTTCTCCGTTTATTTCTATGCTTGGACTAGTTGATTTTACGTTAGGTAATTCAAATTTAACACATTTTGTCTTCTTGGCATTAAACCAATAAACTACCTTAGAGAGGGTATCATTAACATGGTCATAGTTAATGTCATATCTGTCTGTTTTAAAAATCAAGGATGTGTCATAAGCAAACAACACTATTTCGCAATGGTCCTTAACAAAGAATGGCAGATCATTAATATAAATCAGAAATAAGAACGGTCCAAGTATTGAGCTCTGCGGATCACCCATTTTTACCGGAGAACCCAAAGAAGTCACTTCATTTATGTCTACTTTCTGAATTGTACCGTTGAGATATGACGAGACAAGTTTCGACGCCTTGCCATTTACACCGTAATGTTCCAGCTTCCTAATAAGAGTAATATGATCAACGCAATCAAATGCCTTTGAGAGGTCACAGAAAACTCCAATAGCGTTCTGGGACCTCTCCCAAGCATCTTGATGATGATGTGTTTTAGTAACGCTACCCCCGCATCGCTAGTCGATCTAACACTAGTAAACCCGTATTGTTCACTATGAAAAATATTATTCCTACCGAAATAGGACAGTAATTGAGTCAGCATAACCTTTTCGAATATTTTATTTAAAGCTGGTAAAATTTAAATGGGCCTTTAGTATAGGATCAACTTTCCTACCGCTTTTGAATACGGGAATAACCTTGCTGTATTTCATTAAATCGGGAAAAACACCTTTGTCAATGCACCTATTGAAAGCTACAGCTAAATGTGGGGAAATTAGATCACTAACTGAGTCTATAACTTTAGTTGATATGCCCCAGAGATCTTTAGTTTTTTTAACATGTATTGATTTAAAAGCTTTTATGATGTCTTGTGGATTAACATGACGGAAATTAAATAAACTGCCACAAACGTTAACATTTTCCTTTAGGAGATCAATAGCAAGTGAAGGGGAGTAATTTAATGGTTCGAATAAATTCTAACATATTCTATGAAATTGGAATTAGTATTATACGTTTTCATAGCATATAGCTCATACAAACGAGACCTACTCTTATGAATACCTACCGTTGCCCAGTCGTTGAATTTAGTCTCTCTATGGAAAGTTAATGTTTTCCATTTAAATATATTATCAAATTCATTTTTAATTAAACCATTCGTTCATTCATTCCAATCATTATTTCAACCCCTCCCATGTAATCTATCGGTAGCTATATATGTATAATATAAATTTACATTTTGTTATATAAAATACTTTATTCTTAGCAGTAAAATTATAAAACATGAAAAATAATGATTACATCAAAAATCTGATTCGTTCCGTGTCTTAATTGGCATAGCGTCTAGCACGATTTGCTAGAAGACGCTGAACGAATAAAAGAATGCCATTGTGGTGAAACATCCTACCATTAAATAAATTTAGTAATGTAGGTACTCAATTGCTTCTAACACTGGCTTAAGTTATATTTCTTACATTATTTGTCCAAGAGCCGATATAAATGAATATTATGTAATATTTCAGTTACTTTAGACTTTCGTTTCTCTTATGGCCTAAAAGATAAATTTTGAATCTATAAAAGGGAGAGGCTGTGTCCCCGACAATTGCACAGGCGGCCGGGGTCATAGGCTCGGGTTCAAGAACCGGCGGATGATACGTGACGTAGGTATCGCTGTTTGATACATACAGTTTTCTGCATTTGTGCTGGAAGCGACTCGCAACAGTAATCCAATCGCCATAAAGTATTCCGCGAAGATGACTGGAATTTACCGACAAGAGATTGGTATTATTAAATGTAGTGGAGGCCATACTCTAATTATTGTCATTACCTATCAAACTTAGCTATGACCATAAACGTTGATTTGTTTGAAAAAAACGATTATTCGCAATTTAGATTCCAAAAAATAGTATCACTTCCTAAGCATAACAATCGCAAAAACCGATATTATCATAGTTTTTTCGTATACTGTCTTAAAATGAAACTATTTTTCCGGATTTAAATCGCAATATTTGTTTTTTCAAACAAACCAACGATACGGGCCTTTTACGGGCTCCATGGTCACGGTTGATTGTCGATATGTACACCAGTACAGACTGGACGTTGCAAATAAGGAAAAATAGTTTCATTTTCTATGTGTAACCATCGCGAAAACCTAAGAATTCGATATGTATATTTTTGAAGTAGAAACTTGAGGACCATAGACAACATTTAAAAAATTATTTTCAGGTGGGACAAGAAGAATGTACTTTATTTTTAGTCAAATGAGCTCTAGAAAGAACAGACTTGCATTTATTTATCAGCTTTAGATGTTTTGACAAACGTTACGCTCAATCCAATACTTACAATGCATTTGCCGAAAACCTGCAAATTGTGCTAACGTTTCCCTTCCCTCCAAAGATGGTGTAAATGGAACATTTATGGTATTTTCTATAAAGATAAGTGTTCTCAAGATTTCACAACTCTCTTTAATAGTAGGAGCATCGTAGCGACATCTGTTTAAAAGCATTTAAACTAATTTGTTTGTCTGTTTTATCGACTGAGATAGTATAATGCTGAACTCTTTAGATTATAAGTTAAGGCTTCAAGCTTAGAATAATAACGCATAGAAACCTAGTCCGCACACGCTAAGTGAGGCAAATTGAAGCGCGCCAAAAGGGCCTACACGAGCGGGCGGGCCTTCAGTGCTCAAGGTCAACTTGCACCGCGAACAGATCAAGAATTTTACCTAAAAATGACGAAATGTGCGGTAAATGAGTGTAAAAATACGTCAGATAAACAGAAAATAGATACTAACATCACATTCCACAAGGAAGTAACGCGTCTCAACTTGTATTTTTATATAAATATTCACTAAAACCGAAAATTAACCTACTACTAAAACTAGCCTACATGAATTCGACTTTTGCATCACTTGTGACAGTTTGTTTGATATGAAACTATCATTCTATGCGTTATTCTAAGGCTTCAAGTCCCTCTTGTGTTCCTTTAACCCCACCTGACCCTATATTACCGTACTCTGACAGTACCTAATTAGATTAACAAAAAATAATCATGAGTAACCTGTAACCGAAACAAAATGTAAGCTTGCCCTCGTATAACAAATAAAATCTTAAATAAAAAACCTATTTCAAATAACTAAACCTCTCGCGCTGCTAATAAAACAATTTATCCCGAATAAAAGCAAGAAAAGTTTTTTTTCCAATGAAACAGTGTCGTAGGTGGAAGGCAGTATATTTGTCGTGGCGGAAACGACTAATGCAACTTCCGCTTCCTTAATGATGTTTGTTTGCTCTCCTCTGGCTGTACAGTCGGACGAAGACTAACGAACTACTTTTTTGTCTCTCTAAACGCTTGATGGGAATAGAAATTCTTTTGCAGTCTTCGTAAATACATAGTATTGCATACTAATGTATACAATGTAAGGCAATAGCCTAAACCTACAGGAAAATCTAATCGTAGCCAGCAGCATGTAAAGTGAAGAATAAAATTTTGGGTTTTCTAATTTCATTTATTGACAATGTAAATCGGGTTTCTCTTAGAGAAAAGTTTAAGGAGACTGGTATCATAACTGTGACATCACAGTACATTTACTCAAATATTTAGTATGCTCGTAAAAAATAAACATAATTTCATTAAGAAAGAAGATATCCATAATATTAACCTTAGAACTAAATCCAAACTCATGGTACCACGATTTCGTTTAACTAAGGTTAACGATCATTTTATGGGGAACTGTATACGTTTTTACAATAAAATCCCGGAGCATATATTAAGAATATCATTTTCTAAGTTTAAAACCTGCATTGAAAATATTGTAATTGAAAAGTCATTATTACAAAACATTACTACGTGTTAGATGTAAAGATGTGTGGAAAGATGACATGGTTCTAGATTCACTCAAATTTGATTCAAAATGTTATTCCATAGCATTTAAGTTTATTTGAAAAGAGCAATCTCTAGAGTTTCTTGCTCGTTAGTCAGTATAGTGAACGAGCAGAAGCTTAAAAGTGACGTTTTCAAGTGTAAATTTATTTTACCTACGGAATAAATGATTATTTGACTTTGAAATTTCAATAGTGGGCACATATTGTATGTCTGTACATGAAAATGCCTGGAAGAAATTGCTACTTAGTACATTATCTTACTCTGTGATTCTTACATTACTGTTCTATGTTGTCATGGTAATTTTTAACGTGCAATAAAGAATATTTCATTCATTCATTCATTAAAATTTGCGTTAAGAGCGACATAAAGGTGTCAAACTTGATGTGCTCTTGACTGTACATTCGAAAAGCAGCCGAATTTTGGGGTATAATTTGTAGCATTAACACTACACACAGTATTTCTTTTATTTGCTTTTTTTGGTGATTCGGTCTTTCCTCGTCTGATAATCTCAACACAGTATTGTGAAACTACTGAATATGTATTGGATGGTAGTTTAAGTTTTATAGTGTCTTTGTTTTTTCTTTCCTACCAATGGACATTACATGGAATTGATTACTGCCAGTAACGAAAATAACTAACATATAACGATTCAAAGTTTTCCCCTCATCAAATTTTATATACGTTCGGTTTATACTTTTTATGTTTCAACTTATAGATCAAATTACATACACGCTGAAATTTTTTTTTGTAAGTGAATACATTCATCAATTTTAAAAAAGGAAAACATTATTTGAGACGCCTTACATAGAGAAAAAACTTTGAAAGGAACGAAACAACTGAAAGAAAGAAATTAATACAAATATTTTTACTACCCCGAAAGTAATAAAGCTTTTTGCCTCAAGCATTCTAAAATTTTAATTAAGACTCAAACCTCATTTCATTTACCCGCAAAGAATTAAAGAAACTCTCTTATCCGTAGATCGGTGTAACCGTGGGCAGAGCCATCCTAAATAATATATGGTGGTACATTTCACGCCCATTCCGGTTTTATCTAGTCATTACTGGCTCACATAAACATTTGCCGGGCAAATAGTCCACGGGCCACGTGACCCGCATGCCGACTACTTTGTTTATGGTACATTCTGTATATATATTCTATATAATCTTTTATTACCATAGCCTGTATATCCTATTAAGTCTTTCGGGGAATTGAGTGCATGTTTTATTTGTTATTGCTACGGAAATTCACAGTCTTAATTACTGTTATACATAAAGACGAGTGTTCAAAACACAAACTTATTACAAAGGCAAGGAAAGATTTATAAAACTATACTTACACAAAACATTGGTAATAAAAAATGAGATAGAAGAACGAAAGAGAAAGAAAAAATATAATGTAGTAGGGCGGTCTACAAAGAGTTCACTACCAGTTGCGTGATATGTCAAAGTGACGTTTGGTCATTTCCCACCGAACTGGTCTGTTTGAACAGAAGAAACCACACTACTTATGATATTTGTTTTGTCTATAGTTATAGTGTTTGTTTAATATTTTCGTTTATGTTATTAAAACAAATCTAGACGGTAAAAGAAAGCTTTTGGTGTGGTCGATTTTCTACGCCCAAATGAGGCATTCGAAAAGAAAAACTCATGCCTCAAAAAATATCCTATGCCTTTGTTAGGACGCTATCAGGGAAAGAGGATCATGTAAGATCTCTTTTGTTGTACAGAAATATAAAATAAAAGGTGTATCGATGTAATCGTGGTTGATTGAAAAAAGGTAACATTCGGCTATGGTCCGGTAACACGTTCGCCGCTGCTACCCGCAGTCCGCGCGTGCAAGTGACAATTTTCGGGTGAAACTCACACCATACGCGCCACAAAGGATTACACGGGCGAGTTGGCGCTGCCTTTATTTTGTACATGTACTACTTATGCGCTTCTGTTTACAAGGTTTGACTTTGATAAAGTCGAAATTTACATCGAGGGAACTGATTATTGATGTTGAGTCCAAAATTAAAAAGTTCACAAGAAAGTCTTTTGATCCTCAAACTGTTATTTGTCTCGCTACTGGCACAGGCATAGGCACACATTTTCACACATTGTCTAATGGCTGTGAACTTTGTTCGACGTGCAACTTCATCACGATGTTTTCCTTGGCCGTAAGCGAAATATATTAACTGCCTCCGTGGCCGAACGGTTACCATGCCGGACTGCCACGCAGAGGTCCCAGGTTCGATTCCCTTACATTTATTTCTCTCGTGAGTTTGAGTGTAATTTGTGGTTGTCTATGTGTGTGTCCATGGCACCTACGACACAGGGTTTCCCTAGTGCGGGGCTATGTTGAGTGTGTGCGTTATTTATTATTTATTTATATTGTTCCTAAAACGTTCACAAATGTACGTACATTTGTGAGTGTTAATTTAGAAATTAAAGTCACAGGTACATGCTGTCTCTAGGATTCGAACCATCCCTCGACCTCTTAATTCAAGTATTCGTGTTTAATTATATAGACTGAAAGGCAAGATTTGCTTTTGCTAAATTATTCGTGAAAAAGCCAATGAATTTGATGCAAATAGTTGAAAATTTCACAGTATATACGTGTTATTATATATATATTTGTAGTGCCCAGAGATAGGCAAGCAATTGAATTGTAATGTCCATGCTTAATAGTGAGAATCCACAGGATTGCAAGGTGGGTATTGTGTGGCGTTGCCTCGCCCAAAACATATTCATCCCCTCCACGGGCAAAAACCTGGTTAAAACCCGGATTGGCTAGGTTTTAAATGTTTTTAACACACAGCCCATTGTTGGTAGTGACAGTGCCTCACTTCTCTTCTAGACACGGTTGCCGTACTATTTTTTTCGTCTTTTCGAGTAGCTCTGTTTATGAATTTAGTAAGTGAATGTGACGGGAATAATTTGCACAAGTGCACTTTTTCCCATTCAATCATATTATTACACTTCCTTTGAAAAAGGAACATTTTATTTCAATAAAGGATAACTTCAGCCCGAGTTGCACCCAGTAAAAGGCTAATAAAACTACACCCTCCAACTTCGCCAGTTTTTAAAGTCAATCAAGGAGCGTTGTTAATAGCAGTTACCAGTACTTAGCTGTAGGGGGAGGGAACGGGTTGCGGGGCGAGCGGGGATGAAGTTTTTGCATAAGTGGCGCGGTTTATGCGCGGGACATCGGAAGACATAATTTCGCATTGAAAATGTTAATACCGCGAAACTTTAACGGAGTACTTATGCGCCAAGTTTCTCTGGAAAAACGAGTTTAAATGTTTACGATTATGAATTTTTTATGGTACGTATATTTCCTACATCAATTTTTTTTAACTGTTTTGAACCAGGTAAATAAATGTCCAGGGGTGAATGACTGGTGAATTATTTTTTAAATATTTTTTTTTTAGATGCTGTACGCGGGCATTTCGTATGTTTCCAATTATAAAATTGCCGATAACGAATATGTAGGTGAAAATTCTCACGATTCCAGATCATATTTTCAGTAGCAATATAATTTTATTAAAATTTTATCACAGTGCTTTGAAGCGACGAGGTAGGTTTGTGAGTTAATGCGGTACCGCGTGTGATACTGGCATCAAATAGCTGCGGGTTTTCAGAGGTGTTATATAAAACGTGTGGTGGTTATAAATGCGTTAATTTTGTGACGTTGAAACGAAAATCTTGAGCTCCGGTTAGAGGAGGCGTCGTGAGAGAGACGGATGTTTAATATGAGAAGTTGACGTTCGAAATGGGCAGTTGTTGTTTGACATAAGCAGTAGATATTTGATATGATATGGACAGTCGTTATTTGATATAGGCTGTTGATATGATAGTCACCACTCTAGGAAAAAATCTTGACATCACGATTTAAAAATATATAAAGTAGGACAATGCAATCTAGCGGTGTAGGGGAACGTGGCGGAATCGAAGCCTACTACGGAAAATTGTTAATAAAACTCAGAATTTATGCAATTTAAAGTTTTTATCATTTATGAACGTACCCTTCACATGTCTGGGTAGTAGATAATCACAGAAAAAATATGAAACTGAAATACAATATTCCGTTAAAAATTAAAAAAAATAAAACATGTCATTCGCTCCCATTACCTTACAGTTCGGGAAATGGGAGCCGGTAAGTAACCCGATATAAATTAAAGTAACAACTTATACATAACTTAAAAACGAATGCAATAACAAGAAAATGTTAAACGTTAAGCCAAATAGCTCTCATTAACCGCGTAACATCGAATTGAAAAAAAAAATAAAACAGTAAATACATTTCTATTTTTATTGTAAATTCAAGCTTAACACTTAAAATTTGATATATATGGTGAAATAGCTACTGTAAATACAATGTAGTATCTATGCGTGTTAATGCTTAACTGGCATGATGAAAATTGGCAACCTTTATAAGCGCGGAGCGAAAAACACACCCATCTCCTGCGACTAAACGCAAGGTTCTGCGGGGGCGCCCGCAGGGGGCGAACCTGTCCGACGTTAACGAAGACATAGGAATGCCGTTTGCACAAATATGAGCATTATGAAAGTCCAGTTTAATACCGCTCTCATTACCTACGGGCTCACAATACCCCACGTACTTTATATGTACAGTACATTGTAATATTTTGTTACTATTATAGATTTTATAGTTTGACTTTGATATGTGGCATATAATACGATATGATATATTTGATATGTGGAAATTATACTATAATTACGGCATTTTGCTTTGAGGTAATGCCGCCTATATCAATAGAATCTTTGTCCTGCAGAAACGTACAGTTAGGGCAATTTACAATCTGGGACCCCAAAGAATCTTGAGAGATAAGTTTAAGGAAATTAACATTCTTACACTAGCCTCACAATACATTTATGAAAATGTAATTTATGTTAAAAGGAATAGTAATTTCTTTATGAAAAATAGTGACAGACATAACATTAATACGAGGAATAAAAATAAACTAGCTTTTCTTGATAGCCGTCTTCACAAAGTCAAAAAATCATTTAAGGGGCAATGTATATGCTTCTATAACAAGATTCCTGTTGATATACAAAATTTGCCTTTCACGAGGTTTAAAACTATAGTGAAACAAAAACTTTATACTAAAGGTTATTATACAACTTCTGCGTATTTGGATGACAAAAATCCGTGGTAGTAACCCGTTTAGCTCATGGAGGTAGTCTCGATCTCTGATGTTTCAAATAAAATAAAAAAATATTGTAAATGTTATTTACAAAGAGCAACCCCTAGAGTTTCTCGCTCATTCTTCTCAGGGGAATCTGCCTTACGAATGAGCGGTAGAGTTTAACCATCGTGACGATTTCAAGTGTAATAATGCTTACCTATGGAATAAGGATTATTTTGAATTTGAATTTGAATTTATAATTTAAATTGTCACCTTGATTAAACACATACTCGCATATTGTGTAAGAAACTCTAGGGAATGTTCTTTACAATTTACAATATTTCACTATTTATCTGCCTCCGTGATCGAACGGTTACCATGCTAGTCTGTCACGTGGAGGTTCCGGGTTCGATTCCCGTGCCGGGAGTAGTATTTGTATGGCCTACATTTATTTCTCTCGTGAGTTTGGGTGTAATTTGTGGTTGTTTATGTGTTTCTATGGCACCCGTGACACGGGATTTGCCTCGGGGCAATGAGTGTAATTAGAATGTTTCTGGTGGAGTTCACAACATTTTGGGTATATTTTTGGTGGCGGCATTTGTGAGTCTAGTTACGCTTGTGTTTTAATTTTATGCGGAAGAAAAATTAACTGCATGAAAAAAATGTTCAACAAAAGCTCAGCAATTTGCTCAATTTAACATTTTACTGCGTTCGCAGAGTAGCATATTAATTTACTTCCATTTTTAAATTTTGAATATCTACCGGAATCTTATTACAGAAGTGTTATTCAATTTCTGTCAAATGAATTTGCATCTTTGTGAAAACGGCTGTTTTTTTGCTGTTCTTGACAGAATTGTCTGTCATTATTTGTAAATAAATACTTTTCTCCTTAAATTAAATTACATTTCCATAAATGTACTGTGACGATAGAGTAAGAATTTCTTTACACTTAACTCTCGGGGAAACTCTGGGGCAAAGTTTGTAAATAGCCTAACAGCAGATTTTTGCGGCATGAAGATTCTATTAATGTCGGCGGCATTACCCCAAAGCAAAAAGTTATTATGTTATTAAACTGTGAAAGTAGCTAAAGTAAACCAATCTAGTGGTTTGTACTCCCACAAAGTTTTCGTATTTTTTAAATCAGGTACCCTGCAGAGATGAGCCGTTTAGTCAGCTTAGTTATTTGTAAACCCCTTTGCAATGTAACAAAGTAAAGGTACAACTGTAACTGGTTCTGGTGGTAAAATGTATACAAATTAAATAAATTAGGTAAATTTTACACAAAGCGTTTTTTGTCATTAGGGAGCAGATTACTAACTGAAAATCTTACTTATTTTGAGTAGCTAGAGTTCGGCCAAGGAAGTACTGCCATCTTATCTATTTTTACCGCCAAAAAGTAATGTGAGAATTACTGCGTTCCGGTTTTGAATGGCAATTTCACCAGCAATTACAGGCACATGGGACTTCCGTCTCAGGGTGACGGGCGCAGTGGCTCTTCCCCTCGGATCTTTGCGATTTAAGTCTCTGAATGCACTGCAACTGTTATGGACAGGCGTGTCGCTAAACACCAGGCGCAGTGTCGTCACTTGGTGTCATAAAAAAAATAACCTATGTACCAAAATACCTTTGAACAGTGTAGTATTGTAACAATTGTTCCATAAAAATCTAATTCTATAATTAATATTTTGTTATTTGGTGGACAAAATTAAGTAAATATGCACTAAAATGTAGGTTAAAGGCGTACTTGTTAATGTAATTATTATATTTTATTAAGTAAGTACAGTTAATATTATATAATATTATATAATACATGGTAAAGTAGGTATAATTAAGTATAAATAAGTTACCTGTTGTATTTTTATTGAAATAAAATAATAAAAAAGACGGTCAAAGTTGTTCACCTTCAAAAATTATTTGTCTGTCTGGCCGTGTGAGAACTGGCATTATCGTGGTGCAAGATGATACGTCGTTTCAGGTTATTTTTACGGAGTTTGTCAATAACTTCCAGCAAACAAATGGCCGTGTACCAATCACTATTCACGGTACAACAATTCTCCAAAGCGACAGTAGCCATGTATCCAGTTTTATTAAAAAAAGAAGCAATCATCCGCTTAGAGGCACTTTGCACGCGCGCCACTTTGGTTGGTTTCGGCTCATCTCGAAAGACCCATACGCTCGATTGCTGCTTTATTTAGGATTGTAACTATAAATCCGTGTTTCGTCACCTGTTACTATGTCCCACACCAAATTTGACGCCCGTCGTTGAATCTGGTAAGCATGGCATTGCACCAAGTGACGCGATCCGTTTTTATAACCTCAGTCAAATTGTTGGGATCCACTGAGAGCACAGCTTTTTCACACCGAAATGATTGTATTTGACTCATGCTTATGCATAGAGATGCCCGAATCTCATAGCACGTCACATGTCTGTCTGTTTTGATCATACGGCGCACAGCATCGATGGTTTTGTTGTTCACAGCAGTGGACTGGCGACCATCACGAAATTTGTCACTGAGATTCACACGACCGCGTTTGAACCACAACCAATTTCTAAAATGACGGCAAAATGTAAAAACAAGTGTCAGTCAGATGAAACACTATTCTACAGCCAAAGAGTTCCATTTTCAAATATTGTAATTACTTTTTAAATATTATATATGTAAGCGGCCAGTTCCGGAAACTTATAGGGCGTCCTATGTACCAATTAATCTATTGACTAAATTATCAATTGAATCGGTGAAGAAATCATAACGGCAGTGGATTGCAATTAATTCGTTTAACCATTTTTCAAACTAATTAGTTTGAAAGTACAAAAGATGGATCAAATCCGTTTTAGAATTTACAAAGAGATGCCGCGCGCTGTCGTACTCTTTCCAAGTAACACACACAAAAAGTCCATTCCGTCGATGCGTGTTTACAAATTATTGACCAGCGACACCGTTCCTTATTTTCGTATGGCAACCCTGCCAACGATCATCGTATTATCGTTCTACGTCAAATGACTGACTAAACCTTAAATAATGGACAAAAATAAAATAAACGGCTTCGCTCATTTTAAACTGTCAAACTGACGTGAAATTTGTAAACAAAGAAATCATTCTGATCGAGACTATTTAATGTAATAGTGTTCACAGATAGGTATACTTCCTTTCAATCCATTTTAAACAAAAAGTAAACAAACAAGTCACTGACCCGGCCATAGACGGTTTAGTGATAGCCAATTTTACTGTAAACTACAAATCAATTGATTAATTGAATGATTGACTTGTTTAATTGAGCCATACTAGCGATTTTCATTTCATAACCTTGTTACGGGGGAGTTCTAAATAAAAGAAAGAACTGCCGTTGTAAACAAATATATAAATAAAAGCATATTTCAAATTTCCGAAATCTTAATTATAAATCCTTCTCCAAATCCTTACTATCTTACTTACTTACTTACTTAATCTGTAAGCAGATTCCCCCGGATTAACAAAAAAAAAGGCACATGATCGTAGTTCCAACCACATATGCATTCCGCTGCTGATGTAGTATTGTCTCTTCTGAGATCTTTTCATTACTGTTTTGACTTCGGCGACGGTTTAATATATCAATCATATCATTATATACCTTTTATAATTTCTGGACCAGTTCTGAAATAAATAATAATATTATTATTATATATTTCAAAGTGAAAAACTAGTCGGTTCTTTTTAAAACGTTTTTCTTAACCCACTGATGCCGTATGCAAAATTGTAACGTGACAAATTTGTTTTTTAATGTTAAATTAAAAATTTACATAATTTCATTAAGAAAGAAGATTTCCGTAACATTAACCTTAGAACTACGTCCAAACTTATGGTACCACGATTTCGTTTAACTAAGGTAAACGATTTTTTTGTGGGGACTTGTAAACGTTTTTACAATAAGATTCCGGAGAATATTTAAGATTATCATTTAATAAGTTTAAAACTTACATTAAAAGTATTCTAATTGAAAAATCATATTACAAAATTAAATTGAAAATATGGAGTTCTTAGGTTTTCGCGATTGTTACACATAGGAAATGAAAGTATTTTTCCACAGTCACCCATGACCGTGGGACCTGTAAAGGGCCCGAAACGTCGGTTTGTTTGAAAAAACAATAATACGCTATTTAAATCCGGAAAAATTGTTTCATTTCCTATTAAATTGAAAATTTAAGAGTATGTTTTATATGTATGGAAAGACAACAAGAGCCTAAATTCCACACACTTAAGATTCAAATTGTATTCCATAACATTTAAGTTTATTTGAAAAGAGCAATCCCTAGAGTTTCTTGCTCGTTCTTCTCAGGGAGGTCAGTGTAGTGAACGAGCAGTAGTTTAAAAAATTACGTTTTCAAGTGTAAAAAGAATGATGTTGACATCCTGTGTATTTCGCGACCTAGTGTTTTTGACGACGTGTGTTAAGGACACCTATGATTCATTATCAAATCTTCAAAAAAGCTAATTGAGAACAGCCAGTAGAAGCTGGGGTTATAAAGTTGATATAGGTTATGTTTATAACGTTATCCTGTATTTATTGCTTCAGATGTTTGTTCGTAGTAGCAGATAACAACAAGTTTTCAGTTTGTTCCCAAAAATAATAAAGAGCTTCCCGAATATTCCCAAATCTGTCAAACTCTGCCATATTTAATATAAGTTATCATGTTCTGCAGCAATGAAAATGAATAAAAATTGAATCTGCTCAAATGGCAGAAAACTGCCACAAATGATCACACTGTTGTAAATGTCAATGTGACATTGACATTGGCAAGAGGTCTCTTGTCAAAATGTTCCTTTGCAACTTTCATTATCTCTGATTTAAATATGTCTAAATATTTTTGTCACATTGTATTTTAATTTTTGGTTTATGTCATTACTGTTTAATTGATTATTTCGTTAGGTATTTTACAGCTTTAGTGTTGTATGTGTGTACTATAAAATAACCAATGCTTCAGGTAGGCAAACATTCAATCATGCTTCAAATGATAGGTACGTACAAGAACGTTACTTAATCTATGATGGAACTGAATTAATTGCGTTGTGTCCTTGCATCTATCCTAAAATACAATGTTTTCCAATTTTTTTTCCCGACTACTAAAAATGTACAAAAATATATTGACAACTAGGTATAAACTGAAACGCAAAATTATACTAACAAAGACTACGAACGGCTCTCCGTTGTTATTGGGACAGCATTCGCCATCCTTCTTTTTCTTATGGAATAAATGATTATTTGACCTTGACTTTGACTTTTCCCTACAACATGAGTTACGTCTCTTAGGAACAAATTTATCCTATTTTTAGATACCATCAGCAAAGTTCTAGAGTAGTTAAATATAAAGTTACAAAGCATAATACACAAAGTTGTTGTTAGAGCAAATTTAAGTTAACAAATCTCAAGTTTATTTAATAGTTTGTCGGCGCCAGTTATTTTGTGGCGGATTCACACACAGTTGTTTTGTGTTTTAGTAACTATTGTTATTCTTTATTACAATGGAAAATTTTAGCATTATCTACCTGGTCTTTTTATTTTAAATTGTAGAAACAATTTTTTGTTTTTGTTTTATCTTCTTCTCCGGGGCTCTTTTAAGGGCGCCCATGGTAGTGAACATTTTACGCCCGTGTAGGTTTCTTCATGATGTTTTCTTCCACCGTTAGTTACATGTATTGCCTACTAAACGTTCACAGATATCTTAGAAATTCAATTAACCGCCGATTTCTCCAGAAGTAACCGTTTTCCCACAGAGCCACCAGCGCTCACGTTGTATTTTTTTCTACATAATATTAATTTGTGTGACATGTGAAGAGCTCTCGAGCGTACAGCCATAGGGCTGATACAGATGAATAATAATTTTGTACGCAACATTATTTTACATAATGTTATAACATAATATCACATTAATATTTAATAGCGTATTAACATAGTATAATAAGACAGACTTATTATACTGTTATTATACTATGGTATTAACTTTTTAATGGTACTCAAATATTTTCCTGATGGTGACGCATTTCGTGTTAACCGTATTGAGTAAAACTTGGCAAATAGACGTAATTCTACAAAGTTTTGAAGTTGGTTTATTTTTTTAAAGAAAGGGCTGATTGGATAGTTGGACAGTGGATTAAGTAAAATTTAAAAGCCATCGATTCGTAATGAAATTTCTTTTAAATAGGAAATAGGACTTAAGTCTGTGACCAACACAAATCAACCTGCCATACATTCCATTGCTGGTCTCCTCTAAGAAGAGGGGTTTACGATGTTATCATTCACCATTAGCGAGAAGTGTTGTTATATGCCGCTAAAGCGGTTCGAGCCGTCGACTTCTCAATTAAAATGTAACCGTTTTCACGCTAGAAATTACACAGTGCACTGTATTTTTAAGGGCCTTAATTTTTAATTTTTATAGGGCCTATATAACTAATACAAAAAAGTTATTATAAACGTATAAAGACGTATAGTCCACATGTCTCGCACAAGGTTATTAAATAAAAAAACGGAACCGAGCGAAATAGCAATTTTGCTGTGATGTACTCGCCTTTTTCCATGCTTAATAATTCGCTGTATTTTGCCGCGGAACGAAATCAATTTCCTTCGGCCCTCCAGAGATTACTTTCGACGTCCCTTTTTAAATTAAAATAAAGAGACATAGAGAATTTTTTATACGTAGAAAGTTATTACGTCCAAAATGCGCGTTTCTTTTCAGGGAAAATATTCTACGCACTCGTTTCAGAAGAAATTGTTTTTTAACGCTCTATGCGTGTATAGTCATGTAGGTGCTTCGGTAATACTTACTTAGATAATATTTTTAAAGTTTAAGGAATATAATCCATAATAGAAACACATTTGAATACACGTAATATTGCACACTCGATAATAAAGCGACCGATGTTCAGGATAATGCCCCGGAATTACTTGTCGTTGTTCTGGTAATTGAATTAAAGAGAATTCTATAGTTTGAAGGCAAGTAATTGTTTTAGTTTTCTTGGACGTTCTAATTATTATTATTAGGTCGATTACGTGTCTAGTAAGTAATAGCAGCAGTAGTTGTAAAGAGTTCGTCCAGGGAAGTACAGCCAGCTTACCTGTTTCTGCCGCCAAGCAGATATGTGAGCATTACTGCGTTCAGATTTTGAAGGGTAAGGCTGCTGGCAGGGCTGGGCAGTATTTGCATTACTTGTAATTGAAATACGTATTTAAAATACAAATACGTATTTTGTTTTTATTTCAATTACTCCCTAAAAATGTATTTTGTAATTTGTATTTCAAATACTTTCGTTGTAAAATACATTTCAACGAAATACTTTTTTTTTTCAATATACAGCCTATTATGTAACGTGCTTAGATCTATACGATATTCAACTCAATTGTAACTTGTGTGTGTAAGGGCCTTAGAGGATGGAAAGTGTAGGCAACACTACATGGTAATGTCAAAGATGTCAAAGTCATTTTTTCGCGGTATAAAATTCTCTCTCTAGGGGTATAACCTCTAAGGTTATAACTAGAGTAATTTCAACCCGGACACTTGCAAAATTGTCTTTAGTAGGACAGAAGCCAAATTTCTAAGCTAAGTTTTCTCCTCTTGAAGAATTTTGCCAATGTCAAGTCAGTCATGGGAGTTACACACTTTTTTTTTATGTTTAATTAATTAACACTGCTCTTTAGTCTATTCCGGCTTCTGGAATGATACAAAACAACACGATATATCATCACCATTACATCTATGTTAATATAAGTAAATTAGTTTTATAATTTAAGTTTGTTAGTACTAATAAAATCAGATATTAATTCTACGGGGGGATTTCTAAAAACAGATAACAGAAACTTGAAATTTACGGTGCGAGGAATAAAAGGTGGACGCCTGTCAATTTAGAATCTAATATGATGCCCAAAAATTTAAAACTGTCAAGTACTGGTATACGCTGCTCTAGAATAGCGATGGAAATTGTGGTATATTCTTTTTCCGGAAGAAATAAACTACACCGCTTTCAGGAGCAGACAAAGAAAGACCATGGTCAGCTAGCCAATCACCAAGGTGCTGTAGAGCAGAATTCAGACGGAAACAAATGTCATCCAGTAACGAGCCGTGGGCATGCATAGTCAGATCATCAGCGTACTCGTGGATACTACACAAACAGTTCACAAATCTCTCCAGATCATATGTATAAATATTGTACAGCAAAGGGCTGAGAACAGACCCTTGCGAACGTTCCTTGATGCATCCAAATCTAGTGTAAATCTAGTGTAAGGGTTATAACGGCATTGTGAATTTGTGATTTTAGTGAATCGTCTTTCTAATTTGTGTTGTGAACGTGTTATGAACGGCATTTACACGTATATAAAGTATTCGTCTTGTATGGGAATGTTAATAATAATTGTACGTACTACATGCTCTGTAGTATGGTTGTATTGATTGGTTCAACAGATATGTATAGACAAGATATGTATTGTGGAAGGAAAAAACTTTGAAAGAAATTGTTGGTTTCCACATGCCGCGACAGGTGTATTAATAAAGTATTTTGCAATTTGTATTTGTATTTTTAGCCGTGGGGCGACGGCTTAAGAATACATTGTCGCCTCCCCATACATGCCCGTGGGGGTCGTAAGAGGCAACCGAGGGCGTCACAAGTGTCCATCTGCTTAGCATTGTGGTAGGCTCTGTGCCGACTGGATAGCGACCACAGTACACACGGCGGAAAACCCTCCACAGTGAAACGCTTTTGCGAATCGCGTTCAGGGATCAGTTGGTGTACATCCAGTGCATTTGGCCAGACCGGCAAAATGATAGTGACGGAGTGAAGATATTTGTGTTTTCCATCCGTTACTCTCATCTCTGGACTGTATTCGCACTTTCCATCAGGCGCGGTGCAGTCATTTTGTCGAGTCGCAATAAAAAAAAAAAAAAAAAAAAAAAAAAAAAAATTTTAAATACACCTCAAGAAAGTATTTGGTATTTCGTATTTAAATATATATAAGGAAGTATTTTGTAATTTGTATTTCAATTAAGACGTAGCATGTATTTTGGTTACCACTGGCTACTTGTAAAATTACAGGAACATGGAGCGTATCAACTTACGTACTTATATCTCATGGTGACGGGTGCGGTGGCAGTGGTCAGGTGTTGGCGATTTAACGTCCTGTCACTTGGTCTCATAAAAAAATGCACAGTATTTAATCGTTTTGATGAAGTGAAATAGCTACAATAGCAAAAGGACGACCTTCTATATATTTTATACTATAATACTATATTTTTAAGCGTATGCCTTTTAGTTTTGCGCAAAATCGACCAGAGGCGCACGAGCCGTGAAACGAACTGCTTTTGATATATCGCCAGGTCAGATGTTCGGAGACCGGTGGAAGGGTAGAGCTAGTGGATTACATTTTCTGCAATAAAATGTAAAATATTATTGCATATCCTTATAATAAAGGTTCTGTATTTTTGTACCGTTATATATGTCAAAAACATAATTTTGTACGTGCAAAAGATACGCAGTTATCTTTTTAAGCTTAGACTATTGATGAGCGAGATGATTGAGACGTTCATAGGTATGAGTGTGTGCGTGTACCCAGATTTGCGAACACCCATAACATCAGCTCAATGCACTTGCATCTGCAACGAGAACATGCGCCCCATGCATTACAATGTGACCACTGACATATGTATATGTATAGTATTTGACCTAATAATTATTAAGCACTTTTCAAGTAAAAAGTAAAGCAGATTCCCCTGAGAAGAAAGAGCATGAAACTCTAGGGGTTGCTCTTTGTAAATATACATTCTTAGTAAATACTAATTAAACTTCAACTGTACTTTGATAGCACGAGTGACATTGTAAGTAGTATACAGTTAATTACAGCCACTGGAGGTTGGGCGATACATCTCGCAAACAAACTCATTTGTCAACTAGGAATTGAAAACTGTGGTAAGAGTGCGGGGAGCGGGGTGGCGGTGATTGAAGGGGCTTAAAGTTTCTTGCAATTGATTTTGTTTCCGGACACGTTGTTAAGTTGTACCTACACTAAATTATTTAAATTCACTATGTATAATAGACAACAGGACAGTATTCAGAAAAAGAATGTAGTTAGAAGAAATGTTTGTATATTAATTTTTGTGTGTTTTAATAATAATAATTTAATTAATATTACTAATAACTGATTGATGTCTTTACTCTATCAGTCAAGCGTGACCATGGGACCCGAAAAGGTTTTTGGAATTCGAACTTGACGATGGACTGTGGTGCACCTAACTTTTTCTTTCGATGAAAAAAAAGATAATGGCACGTTCAATTAAGTGATTTGTCGTACATTACTTATTTATGTAACATAAGTTCGTTGGTATATTTTATTCTTAAATTAACAATGATAACTTTTTATTAATTTAAGTTGTCGTAAATTCGTCGAAGAACTAAAATAATTTCAATAATCACTTAATCACACAAAATAAAAGTACAAGCAGAAAATAAAAATTGATGAGGTGTAAATTCAGAACGCATCCGAAGATAAACTTTTTCTTATCATTAAAAAAGGTTTATAAAGGTTTACAGTTCCATTGTTTTTTTCTTTCATGTACCATTTTCCTCGCTATAGTGAAGTGAAAAGTTGTGTGTTTCGCGCGGCAAACAACAACTTTGCAGCCTTGCATTACAAATAACTAATGTTTCTTGATTTTATATATCCATTACGGTTAATTTAAAATACTTTCCGAAAAGTTATCCAATTCTCTATTGTTCTTATGGTTATATCCTCTTTATATTTTATTGGAGGAGTTGTTTTTCCCGACAACGGGAAGCAAATTTAGCAGCAATTACGTGATTAGGGTAATTATTATTTTTTCGAGTAAATTGTCCCGTTTTTTGTCAAACAGTTCAACCTCACGGGCGGTGGGGGCCGGTGATGGAAAACAGAATGAGATGTGTAGATGTTAGTGGTTCATCCTAGTAGAAGTAACATGTTAACGATATTAGATGCAATTTTATTATTGAATATAACTAAGCTAAAAGATTAATACAGACCGTCACAAGATAAACAAAATATTCCATAATTTAAACAATTTAACTTGGAAATGTTCGCTAGGTTAACATTCCAAAAGTTTGCCTCAAAAGTAACTACTTACACATTGTTCGGATTGAATCAATGGACTGGAATATTCTCGAATCGAGACAAATAGACCCTTTCATACTTATTCTCGAATTTTATTTAGCTTCATTTGATTGTTACGCAGTTTTCATTTAACTTTGCTTTGCTACGATTTCCGGGATATATTCAACTGTGTTAGCAATGTAAGTACTTTTAAGCGCCTTGAATTGGAAAACTACGCCTTCGAGCATAATTTTGTAATAAATAAAAAGTTTTGTTGCTTAATTTGTACTTTATTAGAGTCTCTACATTAATACAAATACTGAGAATACAATAATTTCGATCTGTCTTTAGTCGAGTACTGTTCGCACCTCAGGGATGGCTCCGTCAAGTACCTTCTCGATGCCTTGGACAGTTCGCAGCGTCGCATGCGCCTTACGAGTCATTGGCGATGAAAAGGTCTCATCACACTTTTTTTTATATAATATCCAGTGACGGGACGAACAAGTTGTAAGTCTGATAGTAAGCTACACGCCTGTCCAGAACAGTTGCAGTGCCACTCAGAGCTTTAAATCGCAAAGATCTGAGGGGCACTGCCGCTGCGCCCGTCACCCTGACACATAAGTTGATAAGGCCCATGTGCCTGTAATTTCGCCAGCACCCTTACCCTTCAAAACCGGAACACAGTAATGTTGACATTACTGCATGGCGGCAGAAATTGGTAACGTGGCAGTACTTTCATGGACGAACTCTTTCACAAGGAGCTCTTCTGTTACTACTATACCTTGAACCTCTACAACAGCGTAGAGACGTTGCATCATTTAACGCCTTATAAAGGATGTACCATGGCGAGTGCTCTGAAGAACTGTTCAACCTTATCCCGCCCTCTCCTTTTCTGCTGATCTCCGTAGTTACCGTTTTACAACTAGCCGTATTCCATCGCGAACTAAAAGGTTTGGTGGCACCTTCTTCTGTCGCACAGTTCAGAAATGGAACTCCCTTCAAGGGCACGTATTTGCTCCTTATGATATGTGGTCCTTCAAAGGAGGGCTGAAGAGGCATCTTGTTGGCATGCAGGGTGGAAGTGGCTGGGGCAGTGATTATATCAACATTGCACTAGGTTCCTTTTTTCATTACACATCGGGTGGAATGGAGTCATCTGTCTGTCATGTGTAAAAAATGATAATAATAAGTCATCATTGACAACTTGAGGAAGTTGGATTTTTGTAGCACGTCGCTTTTACCACTCCAACTCGCACCATTCGTTGGTTCTTGAACTTGAGTTCTTGACCCCGACCGACCGTGCCTTTGCCGGGGAGTACCGTCTATCCCATTTAAAAAATATATAAATTAAACTTTTAGCACACGAAAGATGTGAGTCTAAGATAGATATCCGAAATACTAATACCTTTTTTGTAAAAGATACCAAAACATGTACTAATGTGTGCGTTGGTCCCAAACTAGGATTCCATACTATGTAATATGGACTACAGTTTGGTGATTATGTATAATAAAACTCTTACTGAACCACAACCGCTTTTAATTGTTTTCAAATTATCAAAAAAACTGACACTCTCTTAAAATAAAACACTCCGTTTATATCGTCCAAAATGACACCTAGTCTAACACCCATTTCACAATTTCTATTCAACATTAATGCCATTTTGTATGGTCATCCAGTGCAACCATTCCAGAAATGAGTTTATTCTAACAAGTATTAAGCATATTTAAATGAATAATTAAATAAGTTCTACAAAAAAGCATGTAAACCCTACAATCATATGAAACAAATGAATGAGGTTATGTTCTTTTCCTTGTTCTCTCCCAAAAAATTAAGCAAAACTCTAAAGAATAAAGTTATTGTAACAATTTGCGAACGAAGCAACATTTCACGACGGCGTCCATTCACGTGGAACGTTTCTGAGAACGTACATTCTTTGAACGTGCTTCAAATTGAGCTGTTCTTCGATGTTTAAAATCATCTTTGTGTTTTTTGTTTCTAATTTCAAACAAAAATTATGAAATTAAAAGACGTACGTTCAATCCTGACATCTTGACGATTATTTCAATTGTACATATAAAAGGAACTTTTGTACTTAAACTTTCTCTATCTCCTGAAAGGAAAGGGTTTCAAGCAATTATATTACAACAAATTCAATTAAATTATATTCAGATATTACTTTGGGAACTGTCACCGGCATTGATAGAATCTTTGTTCTGCTAAAGTATTTTGTCAGGGCAATTTACAAACTGTGTCACTGAGATTAGTTCAAAGAAATTGCCAGGAACAAAAATAAGCGGTTCATAAATGTTTATGGTTGTATAATAAGATGTGGATATTCAACATTTTGAATAATTTGCGGGGCTCAAACTGTTGTGATACAAAAACTTGGTACAAAAGATTTATTATACCGCTTCTGTGTCCTTGGAAGATAACAATCTATGGAATTGATTCATTTAGGTTTGTTAACGAAAGCTATATAGTCAATTCTTCAGTTTAAAATGCTTTTTACTACTTGCAATAACTATTAGATTTAATGAAATTAAGGTATCGATGTGACTTGGGTATAATTAATTATAGAAGAAAATGGTAACAATAAGTAATACTGGTTGGATTTTGAAAAAGAAAAAATGAGGACAGACTAATTAGCGAGGGAGATAACGGGAAATGGTTTATAATTACGTTTGTTTTAAGGAAATATTCGATTAAAGTTAGTTAGATGAACCTATCGTTTTATTCTAAAATATTTCTAATAATTATAATATTTTTTTCTAAATGTTTCGATCTTCGTATTAATAAACGTAATTTATTTTAATAATTTTTTGTTCGAAATTTATACATTTTGCATGTCAAATAAATCTTCATTCGTATTTTATTTACTTTTTATAAAAGACATTGTATTACATCTGATCACCGGACCTAAAGGCTCGCTAATCTAAACTCGTTAGTCGTAATTTAGTAAGTTAGTGCTATTGTAACAAGAAGAACGTTGACATCTGATTTAAAACAATTTTACTAATACCAAACCACTTACACAAAAAAGCTTAAACAAGTGTAAAAAGATAATATATTTTAGTGAAACAGTGCCTAAATTTAAATCTTAGATTTTAACGATTATTCATTCGCGAACTTATGCTATGCATAAGGTTTTGACTATAAATTAATGTTGAAGTTGATAAACTACATAGTGCACTAATTAGTTTTAAAATCGGTCTTAAAATCGGTCTAAAAATCAGTAAATAAACAACAACTTTCACTTCTAAACCGCCACATAAATTTAAAATTAATATTCGCAAAGCAGTGAATCAACAAGTGAGTGATTAGTGGATCGACGTTAACAACCGGTCTTTGCGTTACTGTCACCGCGCTGGGACGGAAAGCGACGAAAACCAGTTATCGAGTTGAATTCCGGAGTTGATAAGTACTGTGAATGGAACTATAACTACTATTATTCATCTTTTATTTTATTTATTTTGGTGAAAATACCTTCACTTTTTTTTTTTTTTTTTTTTTTTTTTTTTTTCTTAAAACACTATTACAACAAAGCTATCCACCATTTCAAGATGCGGAAATGCCACTGGTGCGATAAACATATTAACATAGGAGATTGGTTGGAATGTAGCAAATGCAGAGGAAATTACCATTATTTCTGTGCAAACATCGAAAAAAGTACATTTCTATCTGAAAGGGACGAATTAGAACGCACCTGGGCTTGCCCAGAGTGCCAAATGATAACAAAACGTAAAAACAGAGATGATAATACTCCTATACGCTCTCAAACACAAAACCAACAACATGTAAATGACACTGTAGCTTCAATTAATACATTTGAGGAAAGTTTTATGGGAGACACACAACAACAAAAATTAACTCCGCAAAACAAAAAACCTATTGAAATGAATGAAATTGACTTCATGGAAAAGATATCTACCCTATTGGATTCAACACTAGACACAAAATTTGAACAACTTAGAATATCAATCACAAAAGACATAATACAAGAATTTAACAATAAAATCGAGAAATTGAAATCTGAATTCGTACAAACCACTGACTTTCTCACATCACAACAAAATGAATTAAAAAGTCAAATCGACGAAGCTATAAACAGAGTGTGTGACATTGAATTCCAAATTAAAAATCTACATCAGAAACCTAACATATGTGATGATAAAAATATAACAAAACCACAAGCAAACCCACATGTTGAAAATGAAAACCTAAACCTACAAAATAAAATCGAAGAATTATATAATAAAATTAACGAAGAGAAATATTGCAAAAAAATAGTACTTTATGGACTTAACGAATATGAAAATGAAACAGAACAAAACTTAATAGAACAATTGAATAACTTATTTTATGACACACTTGATATTGACTTAAATGGATATATAGAAAAAGTAAAACGATTAGGAAGAAATAATTATAAAAGACCTATAGAAATAGAACTAATAAGCAAAAGAATGACTGAATATATCTTATCCAATTTAATTTGGTTTAAAAATACCGGAATATACATATCTAAATTTCTGACGAAAGAACAACAACAAGAAAGACAAACACTAATGAAACTCTTAAAAACAGCTAGAGAAAACAAACAGTATGCAGTTATAAGAGATAATAAGCTGTATATAGATGGACAATTATACAATGATACACAAGTAAATAAAAACATGAATATCACAAGCAGTGACCGCACGAAACATTCTCATACCAGAACAGTTGAACAAAGAATCAATCAACAACACCAACAAACATCAAATAAAAGTAGTAAGCCCTTTCGTAAATAGCATTGCATTGTTATACCAGAATATCAGGAGCTTAAACAACAAAATATCGCTATTAGAGCAGGTACTAGAAGAAGAAAAAATTGATATTTGTTGTTTATCGGAAACATGGCACACCGACGCGAATATTAATAATTGCATAAGTGACGGATACAAATTGTCAGCGCATTTTAACCGTAAGAACTATAGAGGTGGTGGTGTATGTATATTAACAAAAGACAAACTAAAATGTAAGGAAAGAAAAGATATAGCAGATTTATCGGTGGAATATATTCTCGAGTTATGTGGATTGGAAATAGAATGCCAAAATACTTTAATTATATGTCTGTATTGGAACGAACGTGAACCAAAACTTTTCTATGAAACTCTTTTACGTTTACTTGAAAAATTAAAAAAAGACAAATGTCAAAATATAGTAATAGGAGGAGACTTTAACATTAACATGCTTGAAAGCTCAAAAAATTCTATTGAACTAAAAAACACTATGATTAGGTACAACTTTCACCAAAAAATTTGTGGATCAACACGAACAACAAGAAACTCAAATACATGCATAGATTTAATTTTTGTAAATTTTAAAGACATTCATTACCACAGAAGTGAAAGACTTAGGACTATCGGATCATAAAGGAATTGTTGTAAAAATAAATTCAAATATTAAAAATCAAGAACAAAATATAAACATGACTACCAAACGAATATTCTCCAATCAAAATATTAATAAATTTAAACAAAAACTACAAGACATTAACTGGAACGCGCTCTTCACGGGACAAAATGACATAAATACAAACTATACTATGTTTAGTAACTTTCTATATAATCTGCTCTGCACATATATACCTCTAAAAACTATAAAAATGAAACCTCAAAATAAAAGAATTCATTGGTTAACAAAAGGTCTAAAAAATTCATGTAAACATAAAAGAATATTACGTACATTAATAAACTACACAAATAATGCCAGTTTAAAAACATATTATAAAAAATATAAAAAAATATTAAACATATCAATCAATCTGTCAAAGAAATTTAACAACATGAAACTAATGAAAAAATCAGAAAACAAAACAAAGACTATGTGGCAAATAATAAACAGTAACACAAAGAATTTAAAT
>NW_020653745.1:791596-795705 GCF_003589595.1 Hyposmocoma kahamanoa | reverse complement strand
CAAAGACTATGTGGCAAATAATAAACAGTAACACAAAGAATTTAAATAAAAAACGACATGAGAATATCATCCTAAATATAAATGGCCAAGTAATTGATTCCCCTATGAAAGTGGCAAATAAATTCAATAATTTTTTCGCTACGATAGGACAGAATACAATAATTAATAGAACCACAAACCCATACCAACATACACCGAACTCAGAAGATATATATCCCAACTCATCTATTGTAAATAGTATTTACCTACGACCAGCTGATGAATCTGAGGTTTTTAGACTTATAAGGAATTTAAAAAACAAACAAAGCCACGGAATTGATGAAATACCCGCAGTATTAATAAAAAAATGCGCAATCGAACTATGCTACCCTCTAACGACACTAATCAACCAATCGTTTACGGAAGGTACATTCCCAGACCAATTAAAAATTTCAATTATAAAACCTATACATAAAAAAGGTGACAAAACTGACCCTAGTATGTATCGACCCATAGCTCTTTTACCGGTAATTTCTAAAATTTTCGAAAAAGCAATGTCTAATAGATTAAATGAATTTTATGAAAAATATAATATACTACACCCAAACCAACATGCATTTAGACGAAACAAATCTACAACATTAGCTGTATACAAATACATACAAGAGGCATTAACATATATAAATAAAAAGGATTACGCAGTAGGCATTTTACTGGATATGACGAAGGCGTATGATAAAGTTCGCTATGACATTCTCCTAAAAAAACTTTATGACAGTGGTGTTCGAGGTGATGCCTTTAGATGGTTATACTCCTACTTGGAAAATAGAATACAGTACGTACAAGTCGAGAGTCAAAACACAAATACGGGAGAAACAATTACATATAGATCAGATAAAATTTATATAAACTCATCGATTCCCCAGGGTAGTGTACTGGGATGTATTCTATTCATATTATATATAAATGACTTACCTAAACAGATACACACATCATGTACTTTATTTGCAGACGACATTTCTCTCCTCTTCAAGTATAACAAAAACGACAAAAACTTCCAGGTAAACTTTGAACAGACATTTAACAACGTAACGAACTGGCTTAATAAACATAACTTAGAAATAAATTATAATAAGACGAAAATTATAGAATTTAGACCACGACAAAAATCAGAATTAGGATTAAATCTATGTGCAAATGGTAAAAATATAGAGAAAGTAACAAAATATAATTTCTTAGGAATAGAAATTGACTCGCATATTGATTGGAAATCACATGTAGAAAAAATTAAAATGAAAATGTCTCAATTCACCTTCGCTTTATACAAACTTAAATGTGTCACAAATGTAAAAACAGCATTATCAGCTTACTACGCGTATGCGTTTGCATGGTTAAACTACGGCTTGATACTGTGGGGGAACAGTACCCAGGTAAATGACCTCCTAATCTTACAAAAAAAATGTATACGTCTCATAATGAACATTAAACAGACGGAATCTTGTAGACCACATTTTAAAAAATTAAAAATACTAACCCTGCCCTCTATGTACATATTAGAAATTGCTAAATTTATTAGGAAAAACCGGGAATTATTTATTAATGCCGTACCCACTTCACTAAGACCCTCTAGATTTAAGAATACATTAAGCCTTCCGCAATGTACACTTAGCATGTATCAGAATAGTCCGTACTATAATGCTATAAAAATCCACAATAAACTACCCGAGCACATTAGAAGTGAAACTAATTATAGAATTTTCAATAACAAATTAAAAATATTGTTAATTGACAAATGTTATTATAATTTAAATGAATTTTATAATGACAAATTAATGTAATTTTGTAATTAAACTAAAATGTTATGATATTTTATGTATTTGACGAAGACCAATGATAAATACTGACATGTAATTTTAATCATGTAATTTTAAGTTATTATTTTGTTTTATATAAAATAGGGACCAAATGCCATACCCCCGCGGGGTGTCATAGCAATAAGATTTTTAATGGAAATATATTGTTGTGACTTGCATTTAAATAAATAAATAAATTTGTATAAAGGTCGCATAATCAATCATAATTGCTACAAGTATTTTGTTTTGTTGAACAATTACCTTCAATTAAAGTTATTATTAGATTTGTCAATTCATGTAAAAAATGCTATGTAATGTAACATTTCAAAAACATTCAAAAAAGACCCTTAATCGTAGCGTGAGATATTCAAACAATTGGCAAAAGAATGAGGTAAGGAATTTGGTCTTCCACTTAGTCACGTTCCCGACGAGGTAAAATCGTCTTTTATTTATTCCCTAACGAAACAATCGCTATTCACAAAATTGGAGGCTTTGTTTGCGGAGAATCTGGATTAGTTGGGGTAAGTAGTTTCTTATGTGGTTACAGAAACAAGAAATTGGTCTTTAATTTACTTGTTTGTAGCTAATAAAGAGACCCTCACACGGCAGTGAATCCAAAAGCTGCAGGTAACCTAAAGAAGATGGAACGCGCCATTATTTTTTTGATACCAAGTGACGAGACGCACAAGTGTCGTGCGCCTGCTGGTAAGCGAGACGCCTGTCCATAGCAATTGCAGTGCTATTCAGACTTTAGTCAATTGCCTTTAGCCAATTGTCAAATAATATTTGTTTCATAGGTAAGCAAATTGCCTAAGTTGCTCTTTGTAAATATGTACATTTGAATACATTTATCATTTACAATATTTATTTCAAACGTCACAGTTCGAGACTACATGCAGGAGCTAAACGGGTCAATACCACATACTTTTTAGTCATCCAAGTACGCAGAAGCCATATTAAAATCGCAAAAATGTGAGGGGCACTGCTTCTGCGCCCTCACCCTGGGACATAAGTAGTCCCATGTGCCTGTAATTGCACCAGCACCCTTACCCTTCAAAACCAGAACGTTGTTATACTCACATTACTGCTTGACGGCAGAAATAGTAAGGTGGCAGTATTTCCCTGGACGAACTATTTCAGAGGGAACTCTACTGCTACTAAAAACTGTTGGTTGGGACTAAAAAGACCGAAATCCGAAGTAGCACTAAGCTACTGGTATAGTGCAAATGAGGAGACCTACACTCAGCAGTGGGTGAAAGAGCTGAAGAAGAATTCATACTGTCTTTCAAATAGTTTAAAATATTAACACTATATTCTGGAGCGGCGACCACGTCAAGGAAAACATAATGTAGGACACCCTGCGGCAAGATGAACGGACGACCAGAGATAGGTGCGGACTGCACAGTGCCGGGGAGAGTTAGCGTACTCAAGGGGAGGCTTATGTCCAGCAGGGGATGCGTGTAGGTAAGCTGATGTTGATGATGAATGTGTATACAACAAACAAAAATTGTAGCTAAAGCAGTGTTTACAATAATCTGCTGTATAATATATGATAGTAGCCAGAGACCGGAATAAGCTTCATTCACGGAAGTAATTAATACACATGGAGTGAATAATATTTCCTTCGAAATTCCGGAATTGTTACATTATATTGTGTTTAATATTTTTGATGTGTAATTTAAAAAAAAAACGTGTTTATTATTAATGAATGATTATGAATGTCGTGATGGTTTCACTGCGTGATACTTGATATATTTTTTGCGAGAATACTTCATTATTTTGTTGTTACATATTATTGACAAAAAGATCGTATAAACACAAAGAAAAATTGCTTTAATCCGACTGGATTCGAACCAGTGATTGTTTGCCAGACCGGTGCTACTGCTCTCCAACTGAGCCACGAAACGGATCAGCAGGATTGCGAAATCTCTACGTGCTTGCTATCGATCTTCGTTTTTGGATAGTTTATTCTTCTCTCCGCCAGGTACCTTTACAGCTACCACCGGCTGAAATAATATAATTGTATGAATGTATTTAGGTACTTTGAGTTTCGTAATTGCAAGTAAAATTATAGATTTTATTTTCTATTTTACTATTCCAGGACTTCAGAGGGAGGTATTATACACTCTATGTGCATTCCTTGATGTTTAGGTAAATATACTCCGTTTATTTAGATCCTTAATAATAATATATAATTCGTATTACCTGGTCCCGACCTAGGTAGTAGGACTAGACAATGTGGGCATCACGTTCGTTCCTTCCCTGAACCTCCAAGAG
>NW_020653745.1:766578-791586 GCF_003589595.1 Hyposmocoma kahamanoa | reverse complement strand
TTTGTAGGTACACGTCTTTGTTGGTGCTTACTTATTATATAGAATTGGCTAAAAAGTTCTTGCGGTATTAGAAGTATAAATAAAAAAATAGAAAAATGTAAAATTTTGATCAATTTTCGTTGTCATGTTGATCTAAAATCTTTTGTCATCTTCCGGATGATTTTGGAATTACTTTCTGTTCTTCTTTCTCTGCGTTTAAAATACAGCTCTAAGTACCGTTTGATGGTCCATTCGTTTTCAAAGTCGTGTCCATTCAAAGAATTTGTAAAGACAAAAACAAGTAAAAGTCGGAAGCGGCTATGTCGGATGAGTACGATGGATGAGTTAACACGTCACAACTTATCTGCAACATTTTTTGACTGCTTTGTTTGTGGTTTGTCATGGTAAAATACGACACCTTTGTGATTCACCAGCTCTGGGTACTTTTAAACAAGAATTATAAAAAAAAAATTCCCGCCTATTCTTAAAATGTGCGCTGAAATATCATTTTTAAATTGACCATAAACAATACAAAACATTTTAAAGAAAAACATTGGTCAATGAAGAAAAAAGTTATTTTTTTTGTTTAAAGTTAGATAGATGCATAAATCATATTGACTTTTGGCCAACCAAACAAAGCAAAAACATTGTATAGTAATAAAATTGTTTATATTAGACTTGGCTCGATACAAGTGTTAGTAAACAAAAATAACATTAAACATCGTAAAGAAAGAAATGTTAGTACAATATAAAAATCCAAATGAAAAATAAAAATACAAAAACAGAAAATCCATACGCCATCGATCAGTTTGTTATTGGATAACTACTGGCTAACATTGGGCATACATGCTTATTGGTATGCAAATATGCTCAGGGTGCGGTTGGGGCTTGCGTGTAGGTGGGCCTCTTAGCTGCAAAACCATCAGTCCGCGCATCGGCAAACATTTCCGATGCACTGCATCATCGCGGCTAACAGCATTAGTTAGACGCAATATGCTTTGAATTTGTGGGCCAACATGTTACATCGGCCGATCTCTACATTCACAAAAAAAGTGAAAAAGTTTGTTTCTTAAATTGGTTTTCACCAAGAATCGAACACAAAGTCTCAGACGGATTGCCGTGCCTGACCGCTGGATTACGAATTTGTATTAACACGGTTTATGTCTGTAATTAAATAAATAACCATACATAATCTTTAATGTTTTGCGGGTTGACAATGGCACAAAAATGAATTACCTCCATGAATTCAAATTAAGTCAATAATTATATTAAAGGCCTGTATCTCATGGTTTGGTTTGCGTGCACAATAACGTTGCATAATAGGCCGAGCGGCGCCATAGCCAGCGGTAATAATTACGTAGAATCCCGCATGCGTTTGTTATTTATTGGAAAAAGGTAATTTGTAGTCCACGCGAAATTGTTTTCACAATGAATTTTATGTTATGAAAATTTGCACTGGATTGCACAAATGTATTAAGCGATCAAGAATGTTAATCAGTCTTTGTTTATTAACATTGTTTTAAGCCATATTCAGCAACTTTGGCCCATGGTTGTGAACCAACGTTCCAACGAACCAACGTACTAAACATTTACAAATGTACGTAACTGAGAAACAACGTGTGGCGTAGTAACATTAGAGCTCCTTGTAAAGAGTTTGTCGACGGAAGTACTGCCACCTTACCTACTTCTGCCACCAAGCAGTAATCTGAGCAGTACTGCGTTCCATTTTTAGGGGTGCTGGTGAAATTATAGGCATATGAAACTTATCAATTTGCATCCAGAGTGACCGGCGCAGTGGCAGAGCCCCTTAGATCTTTGCGGTTTAAAGCTCTGAGTGGTACGGCATTAGCATGCATGCAGCTTACTATCAGGCGCACGACTTGTTGGTTCCGTCACTTGGTATTACGAAAAATGAAGTTCAACAAAACAAAAATAACCTTATACTAAATTTAATGTTTTCTAAAAAGGATCGTTTTCTAAAATACCGTAAGTTATGTTGTAATGATACTCTCTCAGTGAGCCACCGGCACTCAGTGGTCGCAGAACGAGCGAAAAAGGTATTCAACAAAGCAAGCACTAGCAAGCTTTGTGCCGTTTAGGCTACTAACGAGACTTTTATAGGCACAAAGAGTGGGTAGATTGGGTACACTAGGTGTTTTATATCAAACACCAAGTAACATACGTCAGTGCTGAATGGCTTTGATGTAGGAACTGAAACATGTGATATGAAAATTATGATACCGTTACTACAATGTGTTGCAGCAAAACACGTCTAAGGGCTTGTCGTAAAAGTTGTTATCTTTCCTTAGGAACAACATAATGTGAAATAAATACCATAGTATAATAGGACAAGTAGTGCAGCTCTATACAAACGTAGCAGCGCGACTCGTGTGTGTGCAAATTAAGACGCTGACAAGCGTCGATGACCTTGCGTCGATGACCTTGAGCGATAACGCGCCTACTATAATTTCTCCAATAAAGTGGCACCATACGCCCCGATGCGGTAAGAGTGTGGTAGTTGGACCTTCCGCTTGATTTAACATAATATTGACTGCGCTAACAGATGGCGTTGTGCTTAAAATACACACATGCTATCAAATCAAAAAATATCAAAGCATATAAGAACTGGACATGTTATGCAAACAAGAAACAACCCACACCTCGAATGAAATTGAGTTATGTATTTAGGTAGAACACCAGACGTGTCCTTTACCCGCTCACAAAAGATCCTGGCAACATACCAAGCCAAAACGGAGAAAATAAAAGCCCTTCAGGGTACCAACCCTAAATAAGTAACTTTTTAATAGCTAAAAAGAACCTTGCTGCTTCTTGTAACTTCAAATAATGTCTTTTTTAAAATATGCTAAATGGATCCATGTCACATGTACTGAAGTACTGTAGAGCTTTGGCGTTTTCATTACGGAAACTAGAACATGGTTCTCGTTAATTAAATAAAAAGATACATAATGTTTTCTATTTATTGCTATATAATATAATAGTTTCCCTATATCGTTCTCACTGCTACAGTGCATCGTTTGTCTCAAATAGAGATGCGCCGAGTACAAGTTTTACCGAGTAACCGAGTACCGAATATTACTCGGTTTAACATTTGCCGAGCCGAGTACTCGGTTCGTTACAACCGGAACGCGATGATCCTAAAAGCCCCCGTTGCTCTAGAATTAGGCCGATATGTCAATGAAAGTTTACTGTCGCGAGAGCAGAGTCCTTTACAATGGTGGGCAGAGCATAAAACAAAATATCCAAAACTGGCACAATTAGCACGAGTGTTTTTATGTGCACTTGCAAGCACTGTGTATAGCGAGCGGTTATTTGCCGAAGCGGCTAATGTGTATGAAGAAAAAAGGAACAGACTATTACCTGAACGCGCAGAAAGCCTTGTAAATATTCCTACATCATAACTTGCCTTTGTTAAATTTTAAATATTAATAATGTAAACATTCTTTTTAAATTACTAAATTGCTAGAAATTGTTACAAGTGTCTACAATTTCTAGTAATAAATCTCTTTTGAATATTTTAAATATATTGTTAATTGTACTTTATTATGTCTATAGCTGTGAATCTTTATTTTAAACGAGTACTCTTCTCATGAATCGAGTTATTCGGCCGAGTACACCGAGTACCGAGTAGCAAACGAGTACTTGGCGCATCTCTAGTCTCAAATAAGTTACCTATTTATTTCTTCACACTGTTTTTACAAAAATCTAATTATCTCGAAAGTGACATTTTGTGGGTTGGTTATAGTTTGCATAACTATGTCCAACTACATATCTCGTAAGTATCGTGCTCGACGGTAGATAGCCGATTACAATACAATATAAATTAATTTGTCAAAACCATGTCAAAACAAAGGTCTGGCAACGTATCCCACGAACGCAAGCTACGCAGCAGAAGTTTTCAACGTTGCAATTTTACTAAATAATCAAGGACGCAAACAATAATTTCATTTTTGTTTTGAATACTTTGTGTTTTAGGTTGTAATCCAACCAAAAATATATTTTTTTTATTCTCACCTAATGGCTAAATTTGACTTTTTCTTAAATATTTTGTTTTGATTTCAACGAATTGGTGCATTATATTTACTTATTTACGTATTTTTTTGTGTATGATATTCTTTCACACTGATAAGTGCCTGTCCATAATTTGCAAGCAAATATTTAGCTTGTACTTTAGTAGGCGAAAGTTACTTTTTACTCCTAAATTTGTTATTTGTCTTTTATTTAAAAGAAATAAAGTGGCTTGTAAAGTAAGCAAACTTGCTTACTACCAAATTTGGTAGTAAGCAAGTTTGGTTTGCCCGAGAAAAATATGTCAAAAAATAACACCGGACACACAAAAAAACCACCAGAGTCTCACTATAATCCAGTTTTTGTATTACCTATGACAATAAGCAATATTCTAGGAACTTCAAGCTACACTTCAAGATACGTGTTACAGGATGTACTATTTTCAAAGTTCCACGTGCTATGTTATCGCCTAAAAACTTACACAAAAATACCA
Organism: Hyposmocoma kahamanoa; assembly: GCF_003589595.1. Classification (NCBI taxonomy): domain Eukaryota; kingdom Metazoa; phylum Arthropoda; class Insecta; order Lepidoptera; family Cosmopterigidae; genus Hyposmocoma; species Hyposmocoma kahamanoa. The sequence continues at coordinate 787,088 of NW_020653745.1, read as the reverse complement.
CATTTAAGCGATTTTGGGCACCTCATCGCCTTAAGTTGCAAAGTGGACGACGCCGGCGACAACGGCTCGAGCGACTTGATTAAAATGCCTAGATTAGCAATGGGCGATAGTTACTAGCGATTCCTAGCCTAGCCTAGGTTCCTATTGCACAGTTCTCGACGGCCGAGCACCACTTCTAAATATTTGTAAGTAGATAAGTAATATTTAAGAATTTTTAAACAATTTCATTATTGTATATAGGAAAATAATAAATATCGTTAATAAATTATTATTATTTTGTAACGGTATAGTAATAAATGATTGTCACTAATTTAAGGTTTCTTGCCACGGTATTACATTTTTTTATTTTTTTAATGGGAAAATAAAAAGAAGTCATACCGTGGTAAGAAACCTGAAATTAGTGATAATCATTTAGTGAATAACCACGAAAGCCTTAAAAATCGTTATAATAATAAGCACATTTTTTGCACTGTTACAAATTGACAACTCTAGCGCATCTGCGCATAATAACGAGGAACGGTGTCGCACGAACTACAAAGGCGTTGCGCTACTGCTGAAGATATTGTAATATAGTGATGTATTAATTATATTATCTTATTATGTTTACAACGTGTGGGCAATAACAAAGTAATAATGTGACAACTCTATGCTTCGAGTGGCGTGCAGATATTCACGGGTCGAACAGCTGGAAAAGAAAGTCTTGTAGTTAAAAAATGCAGTGCAGAAGGCCTTAGATTGGATGAAGATAGTAGGGAGCATGCTGGGATGCAGGCAGCCCAGGACCGTGATGACTTCAGTTTCCGACTGCTGTAACAAAGAAAAAATAGTATTTGAATGCACCGAGAGACAAAATTTATAATAATCGTAACGATATTAGGATGCTGGAAGACGTCCAAAGGCGTTCCTAGTATTGAATTTGTTTATTCGTTTTATGTGCTAGAGCAATTGCTTTTGAATGCTTTTGGATTACAGTAACAACGAAGTCACAAATGACTGATTTCTATTTCGGAAAGATATTTCGAAGTCTAACGTGCATACGCTACTCTATCAAAGAAGGCAGTCATACAAATCATATTTACATTGCAAAAACGAACGATTCGTTCAGTGTACCGTTAAGGTTCCGGGGTTTCTCACAAAGACAAGTTTAAGGAGACTGGTATCATGACTTCGGCATCACAGTACATTTACTCAAATATTTTATATGCCCGTAAAAATGTACATAATTTCATTAACCTTAGAGAAAACCACAAATTCATGGTACCATGACTTTGTTTAACCAAGGTAAACGACTCTTTTATGGGGAACTGTATACGTTCTTAAAATAAGATTCCGGAACATTTATTAAGATTATCATTTCCTAACTTCAAAACTTACATTAAAAATATTTTAATGGAAAAGTCATATTACAAAATTGAATACTACGTGTCAGATAAAGATGTATGGAAAGACGACGTGGATCTAGATTCCACACAAATTTGAATCAAATTATATTCCACAGTATTTAAGTTTATTTGAAAAGAGTTTCTTGCTTGTTCTTCTCTGAGAGTCAGCGTAGTGTACGAGCAGTAGCTTAAAAGTGACGTTTTCAACTGTGATCATTTGAATTAGTCAGATTCAATACGAAATAGTGGTTTATGTGACTGGTACATAATGAAAGGCACTAAAACACGAGAGTGGGTTTAAAATACATTACGAGTGTTTTAATGCCTAATTATGTACAGTTACAAACACTGCTAAGCTCTCTGTGATGTGTTCAGGAACTGCATGTTACGACTGGCGAAATGGCGGCAAATAAAAATTTTTCTCACGCATGTTACACAACCGTAGTTTTTATTTTCAATTCATAGACGAACTAGAATCGGTCCCAACTATCGTATCGTTCGATATCAAGTAACGTGTGAAATTGTCAAAATTGTTTGCTACTGACATTTCATTTCGAATAAAACTTCATCTTGACAGATATTAGAATTGAGGTCCAATAAAAATGTTTGGTTTTTCAGAGATGTTCGAAATTTGAACGTAATAATAATTGAATTCGTAATAAGAAATTTGTTCAAACAAAACAGTTCACCATAGGAAATGAAACTATTTTTCCGGATTTAAATCGCGTATATTTGTTTTTTCAAACAAACCGATGTTTCGGGCCCTTTACAGGTCCCATGGTCACGGTCATGGACCTGTAAAGGTTCTAAAAAATAATTTCATGTCCTATGTGTCACAATCACGAAAACCTAAGAACTCGATAAAACAGTTTACCTTTATGCTGTTCGTAATTTGCCGTTTTTGAACACATTATAGAGAGTTTATGATACGTGTGTAGATAAAATAACTTTATTTCACTTGAAATCGTCACAATAATTAAACTATACTACTTACTTAAGGCAGATTTCCCTGAGAGGAAATGTAAAAAGACATTAGTAGGTACACACTTGTCATCCATAATTTTAATTTCGAATCATAGATCGAAACAACTTGACAGAGCTAAATGGGTCACTACCATGGATTTTTTTTGTACTTAAACCTCGTATAAATGGCACATTATGAATATCAACAATAATAATATTATGCAGCAGACTTGCATCTTTCCATGTTTGTGGATTTGGAGTATTTTCTTCTTATCTTCTGTTGAGCTATCATAATTTCGCTTATGCGATGTCCATTCCCAACGTTTACCCAATAGTTATGTTAACTTTATGAACGAGCAAGAATATTATGATCTTTCAGCGCCCGTCGCCGTCGACGGCACCGAACTGCGCAAAGGCAGGAAATTGGACGCGTATTCCGTATAGCAACGAAAATATCCACATTTTATGCTTAACTTGTATCTAGAGTTCCCCAATATTAAGAGAAAATGTTGAAAAATGCTTTTCGGAAATTGTTTGCCCAAACGAGTACGCGTTGCATGTTCTGGCGCAATAAAATCCATCCAGAAGCAAAGGTTACACAATGTCGTTAATACGCTTGTTTGTAAAGAAGTTTCTTTGCAGTAATAAGTCGTGAGATTTTCGTTATGAAAAATATGAAACAATACAATAGTTTCGTGCTCAGTGAACATCATCGAAATATTTCCAAGTTTTATTTACCGAAACACACAATCAACCCAAGGTTCAGCGTTGTTCATAGTTATAATCTATTCTTATCCAAATAATCCGGACACGAGTAAGTTCCTCGGAGTTGCGTATAGTACGTGATACGGCGAGGGGCAAGGCTGCGAGGCGAGGGGGGAAGGCACGTCCCGCTAGTTGCGAACTTGCCCGGCTCGCAGGCGATTAACTAAATTCACTAGCGCCTTACCAACTACCCTACCTACTACTCAGCACGGTGTTAGTGGTGGAACCAATAACATATTACAGTATGTGATGTAAATGCTCAAAGATTCAAGTTCATTTATCAATGTGTGATAAAGGTATAACGGTAATAAAAAATAGTTAGCCTATTGTACAGCCCCACAGATGGGCACAGACCTCCTCGCACAATGAGAGTGTTTCGGATGTATTATACATTAGGTATTAAACTTGCAACGATATACCAACAGGGTAAACTGTAAATTATATTAACGGTCTAGAGTTTGTTATTTCTTTTTAAATTAGAAACTACGTCGAATGTTTACTTCGAGTCAAGTCGATCTAGAATTTTCGGGGAATTTTGCTAACGGTTAGAGTTTTGTTTGATGACCAATTTGGGAAGTGACTTGGTATAAATTGGTTTTGGTCTGGGTGGTTAGGGTAGTGCCCTGGAGTGAATTGCGTTGCTCTGGTCCTCAAAGGGAATGTAGTTGTCGTTGTGCGTATGAGGATGCGTGTCTATCTGGAAGTGCAATTTGTTACGTGATATAGCGATCTAACAATCTTCACAGTCAATCATTTTAAGATAGTATGAAGAAATAATACTATTATTGGAAATGAAACTATTTTTCCGGATTTAAAGCAGGTATATTTGTTTTTTCAAACAAACAGTCGTTTCGTGCCCTTAACTGGTCCCATGGTCACGCCACGGTCACGGTTGACGGTTTCATTTCCTTTGTGTAACAATCGCGAAAACCTAAGAACTCGATAAATATTATTGTTATTACTAAATATTTCGTTGTAGCTACTGAGAATAATTTGTATACTGTGTTTAGAGTTTTCGTCGTAAATTCGCGAGTTACTGGAGGTTACTTGATAAACTTGGACGTCTTGTGTACTACTACAGTACTGTTTAAGAGTTTACTTACGTTATATACTACCGATCCAAACGGCATGACACTGCCACCGCCAACTACGTTTTTGACGGGACGAACAAATCGTGGACGAACGAACCTACTGGTAAGCGGCACGCCTGTTCATAACAGTTCCAGTGCCACTCAGAGCTTTAAATCGCAAAGATCTGAGGCGCACTGTCACTGCGCCTTTCACCCTGAGACATAAGTTGACAAGTCCCATGTGCCTATATTTCACCAGCACCCTTACCCTTTAAAACCGCAATGCAGTGATGTTCATTACGGCTTGGCGGCAGGAATGGGTTAGGTGGCAGTACTTCTCTGGACGAACTCTTTTACAAGGAGCTCTACTGCTACCATAATCTATTTTGTCAGTATCCCGAAAATGTTAGATACCCAATTTCGTCATTTTAATTATGAGGGGTAATAACGTCGTTAATGCATTGTTTGAGTCTACTAAATAAAGTGATGTGTTCTTAAGAAAGAATACTTTTTCTTCATTTGTATATTAAATATACAGAAAGTGCACATTTTTATTAAAATTCGTACACTTTTTTAAATATATTTAGTGACTTCTTGTACAGAAGAAGCGTCCGAGACAGCCGTTACAGAAAAATGAACTTTGAGACTTTAGGCGCCTCTTTCTTAAAACTACGAGAATGAGTTTTAAATTTTTGCGGCAGATATGAACTACTTATATATAATATTACGCCATACCTCCCTTACTTTTATCAGTTTTTTCGTAGACGATCTATTATTATACTTTGTACCTTTGACCTGACCGTTTTCTCGGACATCCACAATCTGTACACTTACATACATCTACTTATTATAATATACAATGACTCGTAAATTCAATAATGCACACAAAGTAATAAAAATAAATTACATTCATTACAAACATACCTTTTGCACATAAATATTTATTACAATTATATGGTTCATACCGGAATTGCGGAGATCGCGTGACAAAATAACACTCGTCATCTGGTTCTGATATCTCTAAACTCTAAACGTTTCATAGCGGTTATTTATTGCTGGGAAAATTAGTTGAAAGAATAAGCGGACGAACATAACGGCTAGAGCAAACAATTTTTGAAAACAGCATTGACCAATGTGGACAGATGAAAACTTGCTTTGAAACAGGAATCTGTCAGAGGTATGTTCTCTATGTACGTGACGTCAGTACTTTGCACCACGTACTCTGAGTTTGGCGCCTGATCTATAGTTCATAAGTCGGAGCAGTCATTAGACGTTAATGAGCGACACTCGTTAAGACTTCGCTCTTCTTCAAAATTAACTGTTACTACCTGATCGTCGGCCAGAATCCGCTGCTCTCTCACGAGAGTGTGGCGTTCGTGCCCAAGGCGCATAATTATCAGTTGGGTTTTTGTCTGTATTGAGTCCATCATAATTAACGTCACAGAACCTTTATTCTACTTCTAGTTAGCTAGAGTCGATTGACTACAGGCTTAATTTCTACCCACCGCTCTTGCTTCAACAACTTATTAAATGGTAACACGTCTGTTTGCATTTACAAGTTAATGTAGGTAATACTCGCAGTTACTTGACATGCGTGATTGTGGAGCGGAATGACACTCTTGAAGACGTTGGATAAATATATCAATTTATGTATGAATCGTTCCGCAATATATACTAACTTAATCTAATTGCGGTCGAGCTTGAGTCACTGGCTTTCAAATGCGGGGTAAGTTGAAACAGCGAAATATTGCTCAATTCAATATATTTTAGTAAAGTTTGGAGATATCTCCTATTTGAAACAAAATTGTAGTGATTTATGCTACAACTTTGCTCAAAAATGTACATTTTATATAGGAATAGCTGAAGTGTAGGCGGAAATCGTGTTAACTCTAAGAAACAGATCTTTTCAAGGGTATCAAACTGCGCAAGTGTTCAGGGATAAATGTTAGCTGGTCGAAGATTTTGTGAGCCCGTATAAAGTTTTATTCATCGGGAATAGCTCCAAAATTGCCAGTTCGACGTCTAGTGGACGAGAAAATGTAGTCTGGTTCAAACCATAGATGTGAATACTGAATGAAATAGGCAAAAAATATTGTTTCGGAACACGTAAAGATGGGAAGAGCTCTTGGTGAAGTAATGCCCATCAAAAGGCTAAAACGTCAAACACAGATGCGACTCCGCACTGTGGAATTTTGGAACTAATTAATAAGAGGTTGTTTCTCCATAAGATACACGTATTTTACTTGAGAAACCTATCGCAAGACTAAAATGAAAAAAGAGTTGGTAGTAAGTGTTACTCACTCCAGCACGATAGGACGCGGCTAGCGCGGGAGCGACATAAAGCGCGAGATACTGCTATTCTCGCATAGACATGTCGCGCTTTATGTCGCTCTCGCGCAAGTCGCGTCTTGTCGTGCTAGCCCTACAGGAGCCCTATGCTCAAAGCACTTCTCAGCTATTTTAGTTACAGATCTAGTGCTCCATTGCTGTATTAGAGTTATGTCGCCGAAAAAGCATTTTTTGAGACGATTGTTTTTCAATTTCGCAACAGAATCCATAAGTATGGCATGTAGCCTTGGAGTACGCAATCATACGAAACATATCACACTGTTAATACAATAGTGTGTTAACTCAAAAAGTATATTTTTTCAGAATCGATGAAAAATACTCACTTCCCGTGAAAGATCATTAAAATTTATGTATAAAAGGTAAAGTTTATTATCTTTTTATCTATATATTTTTCTTTGTAAAATAAAAGGGAAGAAATAATTTCATGTTTTTGAGTAAGGATTGTATGTCATGGCCAGAACTTCACATAAAGCTCATTTTGAGTTAAGTAGATATCTTTTAATTGTTTCTTACAATCTTCAATCGACGGTTTTATTGACGTGTAGATAATCAAAATTTGGTTTCAACAATGATTTAATTCTGAAATTGACGTATTTTGAGTTACAACACTATTGCAATATTAGTACGATATATTATGTCTATAACATATCACTGCTGGATACAAAGGTGTCATCTTTTTTATTTTAGAGCAATGTATATTGTGTTTTGTAAGATTGCCACTTTACAGCGGACCTCACGTTATGAATACGTAATTGTCAAACCGTTTTATTGTGAAAATACGATTTACCCTATCCTACGACGACATAACTATACATACCGTTAAAATCCGCCATTTAAAAGTTCTACATTAGACTAATATGTTCGTGCAATCTGTACACGACGGAAGTTTAAAAATGTGTAGTTACTAAAGTCTAGCTGTTGTAGCTGTATGTTCTTACACACGATAAGAAAATGCAATAAACCTGAACTGCGGAAGCTATATCGAAAAGCGATTAGATACATGCGAGCGCATGTCCTATCGGTTCAATGGAATCTGGATTAAAATTGTTAACCATTACTATTATTGTACGCGTGGCATCTAACGTGTTCAGTTTGTTACCTGCAAGAATATTTCTACAATCAAGACCACGACTGACTTTGAAAACTAAAAGACAAGCTTTCGAAGGAGGACTCCCTCAGGAATGCCATGGGACCAGACCATTCAATCTCTAACAAGCGATGATGCCTTACGAAAACTTCATTGAAAATGTGCATAACTTATTTTTTGTCTCGCTTAATCAGCAATGACACGGAATTAGTGGAGGCGAAGCTGCAGATCCTTGAACACAGCAGTAAAGTTGCCTGCTTATCCGCTCACGCGATGCGCTCCTCCTACCGCAAAATGGCGGCTATTTGGTCTCGCAAATTAGAAAAGCATTCAGTTTAAATACAAGTTTTTATAAATAAAAATTATTATTCTGCATTGCTAAATAAATACCCTCCGTACTACAACAAAAACATCTCAAATAAAATGCAGTAATACACCGCAAATCCTGCACTTAAAAAGCAGTAATGAAATTTTTGGTGTACTTGAATAAATATGATAATATTCCGTTTGAGTGGGTCTAACGTTTACCATGAAATTACTCCTTAAAGTATAGTTTGTAAACATTTATATTAAGGGTAAACTTAAAAAACGCTACTTACGGTATGTTTTCAATAAATAAACACACGATTGTCGTGACGTATTTTTGAAGTTGTTTATTTTCTTTAAATGACAGACCCAGGCATTAAAAACTTTATGGTTTGCTAGAGTAGTTACCGAAATAGCAATTAATATTAGTTCTTTTACCTGTTATAACTTCGATATCCGATAAATCGGTATAAAATCGTCACCGGCACCTCTAGGTGTGGTATGCGTCTACGGTTGCATGTATAGCGTGAGCGGTAATCGGTATTTTACAGGATATATCACGGAGAATGTGCGATAGAATTACGCTTTCTCTTTTAATTCCGCGTTTGTCTCTTTTAGTTTGTTGCGGATATTACAAAGATTCACATGGCGAACTGCTATGGAGTGGAATTCCCTGCCTGCAGACATGAACGTTATAACTTGGGCTTTTTCAAGGCTAGAGTGCATAGGCATTATTTAGGTGTGCATGCTCCATCGTCGACTCCATCGTCACTTTCCGTCAGGTGGGATAGAGGTCAAATACGCACTTACATTTTAGGTAAAAAAAATGTAGGCTTCAAATTATATGTATTCTTTTATGTTCAATTTCATCAATATATATTCATCCAAACCCAAATTCAAAGCACTGTACCGGCAACACCTACTCTCACTTCAAAAATCTGTGTAGTTTGTTTTTATTCTTTAACGTAGTCTGTCTAGAATCGAATTTTGTTGTTGCTTTGATCTATTCTTATTATGTGTATAATTATATTATAATACTAATTACATTACACAACATTAAATCCTCTTTACAGTCATAACTTACACCTACAGCTGTAATTATATTCACATTTGCTCATGCACTTATATGTCAAGCAGGTTATTTTAAATGCACTATTTACACTTTACTATGTATATTATTATTGTCAATGTATAACTTTACTCAAAGTCGTTATATTTTTGCTTTCTAATAACTTAATCCCTCTCGTTGGTTCTGACTGAAAACCAGCGCCTTAGGAAACTTTGGCATATGCTGAGTCAGCGCCGTTTCACTGCTATGACAATCATGTTTTGTTTTTTCTTTTATGCTAAATCTGTATTTGTGTTAATCAGTGAATAAAGTGTTTATCTATCTATCTATCTATCAATTAGTACGCCAACGACGTACCATCAACTCGTCATTGAAGTGCAGTATACCAAAAAATTGCAATGGCAGTTGAATAGCAGCTCGATAGCTAGCCTCTGACTACTCACAATTTTTAGCAGAATACCAAACGTGCAAAATACTGACATTGGCACTCTATCGACATACAACCGATACGATTTAAAAATAACAGACTTGAGGCCCAGATGTAATGTGTGCAGTGAAAAAACTAAACTAAAACAGTACTTGCCAGTGCAAGTACCTGCTGCTTTATAGCGTTTTTCTATTATATCAAGTGACGGGACGAACAAGTCGTGCACCTGGTGGTGAGCGACATGCCTCGTAACAGTTGCAGTGCCCACCTGAACATTAAGTCGCAAAGAGCTGAGACCCGTCACCCTAAGATATGAAGTTGACAAGTCCCTGTGCCTATAGTTTTACCCGTACCCATATCCTTCAAAACCGGAACGCAGTAATGTGAGCATTACTGTTTCGCAGCTTCAATAGGCATCCTTTAATGTGTTAGTTATTTTCTGTCATTAGTTAATTCTCTATTATCTTCTTCTTAGGTTGACGGTTCTTTTACCTTATAGATATTTCAAAGGTTGGTGTTGTTAAAAAAATAATGATTAGTAATATAGTCGTCTATAGTAGGGAGTCTATTATAGCCAGTTTGAAAGAGAACCAAATGTTATGATATGTAGGTGATTTATAAGCGTGGGTACAATACGTTCCCCTCCTCCCTTAATCGACCCTCTTTTGGTCTCTGTAAAAGAATTTATAGTTTCGCCAAACTGCTTATTGTGTTTCGTATTTGCAATTCTTTATCTTGCTATTATGCCCTAAAATTTGTCAAGTTCCTATTATTAAATAGATCATTCGTATAAAAATTTGATAAAATTTTGTGGTTAAGAACATATAACCACTTTAAACTGGTCAGAAGAATCTTTATATCCGTGTAATAAGAGTGAAAGAGACGTTCTGCGTTCCGTGTCAGCAGTCCAAGCGGAAGAGAACGCGTAAGGTTTTTTCGTTCTAATTGCAACGACATAAAGGTTTTTTTTAACCGGTTCAAAAAGTTTCGGGTCACGCCCACTAGCAAAAGCTGCAACGTCATAGTTCTCAGAAGATATCTTCTTTAAAAAATCAATAGCTTAGATTTCAGACCGTGAACATAATGATAGTAATCTCGAATGAATTTAACTAAAAAAAATGTATAAGATACATGCGCCCTAATTCAGTGTTAATAAGTTTGGTGAGTCTTTGAAATGGAAAGTGTTATAAATACTTGAATTGCTGTATTTGATCGAGTTGCTGAGTGACGTTTATTTATAAGCGGAAATGTTGACCGTTCTCAATGTGTAATTATTATTAATGAGTAATCATTGACGTGTACTCGAGTAATATTTATAAATAAATACTTAGGTAAGGTGTTAATGTCGTTGCTGCTCTTCAGATAGACTTATTAATAAAACAAGTGATGCAACTTCCACCTGTTCACTTCCCTCGGAGCGCAGAGATGTCATATTGTTATTTTAGTTGTAGATCTAATTTGAAAAAATAAAGTGTTCATCTCAGTATCCTCACGCTATTTTGAAATATCTTTCGTTAAATGTAGTACTGACGTATTGATATTTTTATCAGCGTTGCGGATTGGTGTTTTGTTCATTGGAGTATTTTTTATTTTAGTAGCAGAAGTTTTGTTCTATAAACCTTTACCTGGTTCCTATTGGCCAACGATAAGTAAAAACATACTATCACGCTAAAAGCATACTAGCACCTGACATACTTTCGTCCCCTACACTCGCTTAAACTTAAACTGGCATAAGCACATCCCCAAACTAATCGACACATGTTCACACTTCTTAGTACCTTCTAATAGCAGTAGAGCTCCTTGTGAAAGAGTTCATCCAGGGAAGTACTGCCATCTTACCTATTTCTGCCGCCAAGCATTATTGCGTTCCGGTTTTGAATGGTAAGGGTGCTGGTGAAATTACAGGCACATGGGACTTGTCAAATTCGCTATATGTCTCAGCGAATCTCAAGTGCTTTGCTCAAATGCTCAAAGATTTAAATCGCAAAGATTAATAGCTCTGCAACTGTTATGGACAGGCGTGTCGCTTACCTCCAGGCGCACGACTTGTTCGTGCCGTAACTTGATATTATAAAAAAAGAATAATTATGAAATAGGGTAAACAATTCTAAATTTGAGGCACCTTTGTTCAAACAACCATAACTACGTAATAAACACGTCTTCTACTTGATGTAATTTTTAAAACACCATGCGGACATTTCAATTCTATAATCAATGGCGTCAGCGAAGATCCGCGCAATGCAACACGAGTGCACCGCGAGATTGTGCGAATGTGTGCGTTCATACACGGTGCGCGGCGGGCGTGCACATTCATATAGAGTTACATTACTTGTCTTATAGTATGTCAATACCATATTATATAGGCCATATTAAATTATTTCCTTTACGTAAACGTGTAAGTAAACGACTGCAATTCAAACACCAAGTGTGCCCTGTATCTGTGTCTGTATTAGCCCACAATAGACTCGCACAGAGATATTTCTACTTACTCGGAAGCCACATATATAATTATGTGAGCAAAATCCTAAATATTCCATTCCTAAGCGTCCATTAAACAAAGTAAGAAAATACTCTCCGGTTGGCTCGCCGAACTGGATTACATTAGTACAGAAAACATTATCATCACTAAGGTTTAAAACTTTAAAACGTAGGTAGCATGTAATATTCAACACTTAACCTAATCTTTAGTTATAAAAAAGTTATATAGTAACTTTGTAGTAGTTGTACATCTGTATAGTTTTAAGTGGTATAGAGTCTGGAGATTCGCAACAAGGTTTTTCCGTAGAGCAAACTCCTGCCCTCTCACAGGAATCTTTTAATATTAAGTTATTGCACCAAAACTTTTGTATCTTACCTTTGTAAACAAGTAGAGAGAGTGTAATAAACAGTTTTGTATTTTGTATTATGTAATGTTTTATTATAAGAACGTAAGATTTTCAAATACAATAAATCACGAACGCCGGACGGTATGTTCGTAAAACGCCTATTGACCTACACCTCCCATGATGCTTAGGGGCAAGCGAAATAATAAAATAGGCAATGAATTTGGCAAACCCCCATTTAGTAGATGGCGCGGTCGCGTATGTTTGCCAATTAGATAATGTTGGACATTTTGGATTAAGATACCGAAATCGAAGTAACAAAAGTCAATATCTATGCGTTCTTTTCTATTGGAGGGTGATTTTTAGGGTGGGAAGGGGAGATCTACCCCGAAACCGCGAAACAAACCATTTTTCCACTCTGAATTTTTAAACGCACTCGATTCAAAGTATATGAAACATGTAGTAAAAATACTACCTCGTATTATTTGTAAAACTATCTTGATTCCAGTTAGACTTACAAGCATTGTCTGTTCAGATGTATGGGATATTTGAAGACTCGTAGAACTTAGAACGCAGTCAGTTAGATGTTAGTGAAACCCTTCTGCCCAGTCCCAACTTTACGGTGACGCTCTCGGCTTTGTGCCGAGCTTCCGGAGGCAGTGGAGACATAAAAGGGATATGGAGATGTATGGAGATATATGGCTTGTCGTCAGACCCTGTGCGTACACTTGACGCAAATTTCTCACGATATATCGCTCCGATGGCCTTTTACTCGCTAGATTTATAACAAACAAGAGACAGAACTATCTTGCGCAAGAAACGTGCGGTGTATCGCTTAGATAACGTTCCTACTGGGTACCGGCGGGTGTTTTGCGTCAGTGTAATGCGAGTCGCAGGCCCAGTAGTGTTGCCCAGTGCAAGACTAAAATCTCAGTATTGGTCTTGCGTCATTACACAGACCGCCTAATTGTAACAAGATCAAGACCCGTTTTTGACTACTAAACAGCAGCCCGCGAGAACCTGCACACTGTAGGTTTTACAATTACATCTTTTTATTTAACTAAAATACAATAGTGAATACACCACCGTGAAACTGAAGCTGTAATAAAAATAATTGGATTTGACCTAAAAATTTTAATAAGCGACGTACTTAAATAAGACAGAAAATAAAAATAAATATTATAAATATGTATAATAAAACTAAATGTAAACTAACTTTGCTCTGACAACGGCTGGAGTGGCTGTTAGTGCGGGTATCCAATTGCAACATTAGTTGCGCCAGTTTTCTTGAAGCACCATAGTAGTTATTGTTAGATAGGTATATAAGTATTTAAGTTTGCAATAAAATAGAATATTATTTGCAATAATTTGAAATCCATGCAATTTTATTTAATATTCATCTAATACCTTTTTTTTATTAAATTATATATTATAGAAGTAAACAAGCAAATTATTATTAAAATTGACAAATTAGTATTTCACAGTATTTAGGTAAGTTAATTAGAAAAGAGCAATCCCTAGGGATTCTTGCTCGTTTTTCTCTAGGAAGTCAGTGAACAAACAGCAGCCTGAAAATGACGTTTTCAAGTGTAATTTTTTTACCTATGGAATAAATGATTATTTGACTTTGTCTTTGAATTGATTTTTTTTTCAGTAGCAGTAAAGGGTAACGATTACTTGTGAGTTTAATCAACATAATGGTAGAACAAAAATACGATGACGAAACTTTTTTCGACGGATTGATTTTACTTGCACGATTCTTAGATTATTTTTTGTAATGGCACCTTTGTTTACATTTTTGGTCTCAAATTCCATCGCAGAATATAGTCGAGGAATAAGGACGTAACTTAGTTTGAAATATTTTAATAGTGAGATATTATAGTAAGTTTACTTTATATTAATAACATGCAACATGTCCATAGCAGTAGCAGTGCCACACAGAGATTTAAATCGCGAAGATCTGTGAGACACTGCCACTGTGTCTGTCACCCTGAGACATAAGTTGATAAGTCTCATGTGCCTGTAATTCCACCTGCAGCTCTTCAAAACCGGAACACATTACTGCTTGATAGCAGAAGTAGGTGTTTTCCTGGACGAATTTTTTCACAAGGAAAGCTATTGCAACTAAAAACTAAAGCTACATACAACATCCGTGCTTCTGTTACGACTACAACAAATACAGTGAATTCCTATAGTTATCTAGACATACGACGGTAACTTGAAGTCAGTGTCGACTGCATGGATACGTATGTTATATCGAATTCATGAATGGAATCCGACTGGTGAAGAATCAATTGTAACTACTGTGATTGCAAAATATATAGTGTTAATTTAATGTAAGCTATTTCTAGAAATGCAAAATACGTGTTTGCATATGTGATGCCAAATAAATCTTTATTTGGCATCTCACAACAACAAACAAAAGTTTGTAAACAATTAACGTAGACCTATAAAACTTTGGGTGTGTATATTCCATTTCGGGGATTATTTTATCCTCCAATAACGTCTTTAGCATAATACCCTAGATTTAGATCTTCCCATGCCTTTTCTGGCCAGAAAGCCGTGCCTACTACCCTGAGAAATGCCGTTAAAATGAATTGTTCAATAAAAACTTAAAGTTTCTAGCTTCTTGTTCCTCAACAGAATTGAGAGCTAAAAGCGGTTGCTTTACCACGAAACGTAGTTAACAACTAACTTGAATTATACAGCTACCAAACTAAAGACAACACACTCAATTCAGTTAAATGCACATGCGTGCCTGCGTGTGTGCATCTAACTGATATACTGCAAGCCGTGGTAGCCAAATGGTTTGACCAACCGCCTCTCCAGCAGAGCTCTCGACATACACTAGAATACGCGTTAGCACGCGGGTCGGCGCGAGGCCACCTGATTCGCCCACGTCGCGAAAATGAAAATGAAATCACGGGCCGTGGGAATCCAGCATTATGCTGGCCTAATGTGAATTGGGGAACTTCACGTGTTCCCTAAAGGAAGTGAAACTTCTTCAATGTGCAGATTTCATCACGATGTTTTCCTTCACTGCTATAAAACGTGTACAAGTGGATAATTATGCCATCACCGGGATTCAAATATTTCGGCCTCTCAATTGAGAGGTAACTGTTATCCTACGGGGTTGTTTTTTTAACCGCTCACGCGATGCGCTCCTCCTACCGCAAAATGGCGGCTATTTGGTTTCGCAAATTAGAAAAGCATTCAGTTTAAATACAAGTTTTTATAAATAAAATTTATTATTCTGCATTGCTAAGTAAATACCCTCCGTACTACCAACAAAAACATATCAAATAAAATGCAGTAATACACCGCAAATCCTGCACTTAAAAAGCACTAAAGAAATTTTTGGTGTGCTTGGATAAATATGATAATATTCCGTTTGAGTGGTTCTAACGTTTACCATGAAATTACTCCTTAAAGTATAGTTTTTAAACATTTATATTCAGGGTTAACTTAAAAAACGCTACTTACGGTATGTTTTCAATAAATAAACACCGAAATCACCAGCCCAAACAATAACACACACGATTGTCGTGACGTATTTTTGAAGTTGTTTATTTTTTTTAAATGACAGACCCAGGCATTAAAAACTTTATGGTTTGCTAGAGTAGTTACCGAAATAGCAATTAATATTAGTTCTTTTACCTGTTATAACTTCGATATCCGATAAATCGGTATAAAATCATCACCGGCACCTCCAGGTGTGGTATGCGTCTACGGCTGTATGTATCGCGTGAGCGGGTATACATATAATTATTGTAATACATTAACTGTAGGAAATAGGAAATAAGCATTGCTGGACGAATATTAATCTTCGTAAAGATCGAATCCAAAGCAAAGCACGTGTCCGTGTCGTTACATAATTCGATTTTTTTTCTTTTAAAAAATATGCCTTCAACTGCTTTTTATATACCTTAAAAGAGGCGGATGCCTAGCGGTGAACATAGTTGTAATATAGTTTTAACCGATTTGTGTATGTTACGCGATAACGCCGGCCTTGTGAACCGGTTCTGATGATTCTTTTTTGTTGGAAAGAGGGTACCTCCGTAGTGGTCCCGTTTAAATTTGAAGAA
The DNA here is from genome assembly GCF_003589595.1 of Hyposmocoma kahamanoa. Taxonomy (NCBI): domain Eukaryota; kingdom Metazoa; phylum Arthropoda; class Insecta; order Lepidoptera; family Cosmopterigidae; genus Hyposmocoma; species Hyposmocoma kahamanoa. The sequence goes on along the minus strand of NW_020653745.1, from coordinate 770,763 downwards.
AATATTCCACCTCTGAGGGTGGCAAAACTAGGGGATGAATGAATTTTGAGATCGGTTTTTTTAGTACTCTGTACTGATTATTATCTGTCCTAATTACAAAATTGTCTATATATAACTTTCAATGTTTAATTTTATATCTGTTATGATTTAATACAATGAAAGCAACTTTATGAGGTACCATGACAATCATATTGAATTATTCATAGAAATATCTAGTGTAACACATTGTTTAGGCTAGATATTTCTGTTAATAATTCGACAATGGACATAAATTTAACAATGCGTCATTTATTCAAAACGGTTAAATAATTTAAACTCAGCTAGGGAACGAATAATGATTACACATAATACACAGTATTTATTTTTTGTTTAATTAGTTAGTATATTATTTATAAAAATAGTAGCACTGTTGCTGGTGTAATTACAGGCACGTGGGACTTGTCAGCTTATGTCTCGGGTGATGGGCGCAGTGGCAGTGCTCATAAGACCTTTGCGATTTAAAGCTCTGAGTGGCACTGCAACTGTTATGGACAGGCGTGTCGCTTACCATCGGGCGCACGACTTGTTCGTCCGCCACTTGATTTTATTTAAAAAAAAGTTGCATTTCCTTTGATTTCAATGCTAAGTATTTCTGCTATTGTAAACAAAGTCAAAGTCAACCTCAAAGAATCATATACTTACTCCATAAAATAAATTACACTTGAAAAGTCATTATTTTTGCTAACTTCCCCGAGAATAACGAGCAAGAAACTCTAGGGATTTCTCTTTCCAAATAAACTTAAATGTTATGGAATATACTTTGAATTCAAGAAGGATGGCGACATCCCGTGTATTTTGTGACCCAGTGTTTTTGATGATGTGCAATACAGAGACCTATCAATACTTGTGATTCATTATCAAAGCATCAAAAAAGCTAATTGAGCACAGCCTGTAGAAACTGGGGTTATAAAGTTGATATAGGTTGTGTTTATAACATTGTCCTGTATTTCTCTTCAGATGTTTGTTCGTAGTAGCAGAGTCAAAGTCAAAGTCAAAGATAATTTATTCCATGGGTAAAATAAATTTACACTTGAAAACGTCACATTTAAGCTACTGCTCGTTCACTACGCTGACCTCCCTGAGAAGAACGAGCAAGAAACTCTAGGGATTGCTCTTTTCAAATAAACTTAAATAAAAATAAATAGACTTAAAGAAATAACTAGTTTTCAGTTTATTCCTAAAATAATAAAGAACTTGCTGAATATTCCTAAATCTGCCAAACTCTGCCACATTTAATACGACATTAACATGTTCTGTCGCAATGAAAATTAATAAATATTAAATCTGCCCACACACACACACGTCACACTGTTCTTAATCTCAAAGTGACATTAACATCGGCAACAGGCTTCTTGTCAAAACGTTTCTTTGCAACTTTCATTATCTCTCATTGAAATATTTAAATATTGTCTAAACATTTTCGTCATAATTATTGTGGTTTATTTTTTACTTTATGTCATTACTGTTTAAATGATTATTTCATTAGGTATTTTATAGCTTTAATGTTTTATGTGAGTACTATAAATAACCAATGCTTGAGGTAGGTAAACATTCAATCATGAATAAAATGAAATGGGACAGTACTTAAGTCAGCTTTGTAAAGAATGGCGACGAAGACGAGATATATTAATTAGATATCTACATAACAACCGAAACTATTGACTTACAATTATATGGACGTCGGATCCGCGCTAAAAAGTGTCCGAACTTATAGGGCGTTAAAATCGTATACAGAGCGTCATTCACGCTTTGGTCTTCGTTTGTTCGACTGACAGCGAAGCAAGCAAAATTAGACAGTACTGCGATGACATTACAATTTAAATTCAGTTTTTTTTAAATTCGTTTTAGCTTTGTCATATTCCTTTATATGTCACTACGTTTAAAATAGGTTGAATTGGGACATTTTTTTCGTGGTTTTTGTATTAGACGCATCGTCCATTTATTTGTAAGTCAATGACCGAAACTAAACTGCACATATTGACGGACAGCTACTGCCATAAAAAACAAAGACAAATAGTATTTTTTGAATATTTTACTTAAAGGTGGTAAAATGGAAATGGGCCGACAGTTACTGGGTTCAATTTTCCTACCGCTTTTTAATAAAGGAATAGCCGTGCAGTATTTCATCAAATCGGGAAAAGTACCTTCGTCAACGCATCTGTTGAACGCAGTAGCTAAATGTAGGGAAATTAGATTAATTCCTGATTCTATTAATTTAGTCGATATGCCCCAAAGATCAACGAAAAAGATAAAAGGTTTTTTAATATGTATAGATTTAAAAGCTTTGATGATGTATTGTAATATAACATGATGACAATTAAATGCACTTCCACAAACACCAACATTATTCTTTAAGAGATCAATAGCAAGACGTTTAGCGTTTGTAACAAATCCAATTTTTTTAAACGGTGTTTTTGATATCGTTACAGTTTATGCAAAAATAGCTACTTGCGCGTTTAAATAATAATAATTTATTTAAGATCATTGATCCACTTTGTTAGTTGTTTTAGCACCAATAGAAAAAATTTTATAATGTCTTCCTACAATTTCAATGATATGAATATGAATGATGATAATTTCCTCAGTAGTACTATGTTGTGTGACCTTGTCGAAGTTTCAGTTGCCTTTGACAAACTGTTTGTACTATTAGATTGTGTGGAAATCTAATGTTTATATTTCAAGAACCGACATGGTCCTGGGATTGTCATCGACTAACCCCGGTGTTCACGTCTTCCCGGCTGCGAGAAATGCAACCGCGGCTCGTTACCACGATCAGCGAGCTCATCGAGAGAATCAGATAGGACACAGCACAGAAGACGAAAATTCCTTCATATTTGCCTTCGGTGTTTCAAAAGTTGAAAAGCAAAACGTCACTACTTTGTGCTAATTAATTTGTAATAGTATTTGTAGGATAAAATAATACAGAAATAATAAATAGTATTTGGATTTTGTAACAAAAATAAAATTGATCTTTGAATACTTCTTTATTTCTGGTATTCCTTGATTTTTTACAGAATATGTTTTTTTTCATTAACGTTTCCTGCTTATAATGTATTTATAGATTACATGACAGACGTTTTCGGCATCAACGCATTTGGCGTGGATGGCGATGCCACGCTCACCGGCGACAACGCCTTGCGCCGCATCATCAAGAACTTTCAGTCCTACAGCGTTCTTAGATGTTTGGCTTGGGCTTGCATCTTTTTCTTTCCCACACTGGTTGATTTGTTTTAGGTGTGTTTATTATGTATTTCTTAGAATAATAACGCATAGAAGCCTAGTCCGCACACGCTAGTGAGGCAAATTGAAGCGCGCCCAAAGGGCCTACACGAGCGGGCGGGCCGTCAGTGCTCAAGGTCAACTTGCACCGCGAACAACTCAAGAATTTTAGCTAAAAATGACGAAATGTGCGGTAAATGAGTGTAAAAATACGTTAGACAAACATAAAATAGAAACTAACATCACATTCCACAAGGAAGTAACGCGTTTCAACTTGTGTTTTTATATAAATATTCAATAAAACCGAAAATTAACATACTATGTACTAAAACTAGCCTACATGAATTTGATTTTTGCCTCACTTGTGACAGTTCGTTTGATATGAAACCATCATTCTATGCGTTATTATTCTAAGATGTATTTCTCTATCCATTTTTCTTTAATAGTTTTCATTTTTCCCGAGAAACGCGACAAACTACTGCAGGAGAATATTCCATACAGTAGTGAAGAAGTGAGGAGGCTGGAACGCTGATACAAGGCAGAAAGATCTAATGGATACGTTGATCAAGTTTAAACAAGGTGCCATTAAAAATAACGAAGTTATATTTATACCCCGTGTCGACGAAAAAAGTGAATGTGGGATCCTTTTTGTGTAGGTCTTCATCTACCTACATATACAATTTTTACTGTTTAACCTCATCCTTCTGAGACAGGTATCAGTACTGCACCTTATTACAATTACTAAAAAATATACAGGGTGTTAGGAAGATGGGTGCAAAGCTATAAGGTGTAGCTAGTATAGACTGTTTAGAAGCATTTCACGCTGTTGTGTTAGAGAAAGTCTGAAAATTATTTTATTTTACATAAATTTAAAGTAGTTTTGAGAAAAGCCAATGATTTAAAAGTTATTTGCTAATAATGACCAGT
>NW_020653745.1:699218-766568 GCF_003589595.1 Hyposmocoma kahamanoa | reverse complement strand
TACTCAATTTTGGTGTAGTTAGTATAGTAGTAGAAAAGTGAAGTAAAAAAAATAAATATTTTAATTGCGGATGGCGTTTTTGCCTTATACTTGTTCACTTATAACTACAGGGAACTATAGGTTTAGTAATAAGTTAAACGTTTTATTTTATTCTGTAATTTATATACGACTGTTTGTTCCTCAACAAAAAGAAAAAAACTCTCTAATCTAACACTCCGTGGCCGAACGGCTACCATGCCTGACACGCAGAGGTCGCAGGTTCGATTCCCGGGGCGGGAGAAATATTTTTATGGCCTACATTTATTTCTCTCGTGAGTTTGTGTGTGAGGGTGTGATTTGTGGTTGTCTATGTGTGTGTCCATGGCACCCGCGACGAAGGGTTGCCCTAGTGCGGAGTTATGTTGAGCGTGTGCGTTGTTAACACAAAAATTATGCACTGGTAAACGATTCGCCCTAGTGAGTTTGGGAGCAGCCTTGGCAGCGTTGACTCTGAACTTCAAGTATCGTCCACTGCCTAACGTCAAAAAGCCAAGCGAAATCGAAATAGAAAAGAAAATACTATTCGTAATGCCGGGTGAAATTTGGGATATAATATCTAGAACATAAATGTAGAAGATTAGGTTTAAACATTTCCTTCCTTTTTGTATCATATTTGTTTACGTGTAACGTCTATCATGTGTGACGTTTGTTTGTCTTTTTGTAAATGTATTATTCTATGAATGTGTCAGTCAACGTTCATAACGCAAAATGTCCATTAAAAAATAAATGTAAGTAGGCGAAAATGAAGACTTCAGTACAAAATAAAATTTAGTTCTGCAACAGAACCGCTAGATGGTGTTATTTGTATCCTGAAACAAGCAACCGGGACATGTTCCTTTGAACAATAAAAGGATATCTGTCAAAGGTTTCTTCCGCAAACTGAGACGATGTTTATATCGAGTGTGTTGGGAGTGGCGAGATACCAGCCGTCATGCTGGTATGAAACATTAAGTAAGTACTGCGTTTTTGACAGTAGTATTTTACGTAATCGTTGCTTATTAAGCAACTAAGCACTAGGTTCTTAAAGTCGAGTATCGTGTAGTGGCTTAAGTAATAGGTACGAGGTATTAAGACCTAATTATGTAATGATTGCATACAATACTTTTTCTGCAAGTAAATTAAACACAACCAATATTTAAAGATTATTTTGTTAACAATCCAAGAGTAAATAAACGCTACAAAACAAAAACCAAAGAAATATTAAAGAAAAGTGCGTGATTGGTCAAGTACCGTTTATATTTTAACCAATCAGGAGACAGTAGAATGTTTGAGTAGCGTCATATTTGATATTTTATATTGTTTATAAAATAGTTAGTTTTTGACAAATGATTACGCCTTTGTACCTGTTATGTAACATTTTGAGATATTATTTAATAAAATAATTTGAATTTTAATAATTACTCGAAAATAGTGACGTTATTTTGTTTAAGAACATAGTGACGTGTGACGTGGCGACTCTTAAAAATACCATTTTAATGTAGCCTGAGAATACTTTAATGACATCACATTTATTTGAAATTATGTTTACAACCTGTTGGTACAATTAAAATAATAACATGACAAGCTCTGAGCGAGAGACGCGTAGGCGTTGACGCGACGAACAGGCGGGAGTTGAATTACTTGGGAGTTTTTCTTTCAAATTGACGGTTGTTAACTGTGTGTCGGAGGGGATCCGAAGCTTTTTCACGTGATTATGACGTTCTTCCCTTGAGTATAATTCTAATTTCTAGACTAAGACACATAACTGGTTGTAGCAGTAGAACTCCTGGTGACATAGTTTATCCAGGGAAGTACTGCCACCTTACCTATTGATGCCGCCAAGCAGTAATGTGAGCATTACTGCGTTCCGGTTTTGAAGGGTAGGGTTGTTGGTGAAATTACAGGCACATGAGACTCGTCAACTTATGTCTCAGGGTGACAGGCGCAGTGACGGTGCCCCTCAGATCTTCGAGATTTAAAACTCTGAGTGGCACTGCAACTGTTATGGACAAGCGTGTCGCTTAACACCAGACGCACGACTTGTTCGTCCTGTCACTTGATATTATATTAAACAAAAACTGAGAAACCACCTTCATTCGTTTCAATCGACCGACTAAAGTCAAATTAATTTGTTTTGACTTAAATTCTAGTGGCGTCTTTTTCCACGTTATCGTTATCTTTATATGTTCCAACATTATAAAACATTTGTTTCTTTTTTTACTTATGAGTTTAAGTCTGCCAATACTCGACTTGTTGGTTGGGACTTTGACTATGCTGACCCTTTGTATATTAATTGTCATGGCACCAGTTGAGTCAAGGTTTTGCTACTTGGAGCTGATTGTCTTTAGATTTGATGAACTGCCTCCCGTTCTTGTATCAACAACGTATTATCTGTTCTGTTAATACATAATAATGTCTATCTGAATTAACAAGTCTGCTTGTTTTGGTGGATTTTAATGGCACCTGTCTATACAATAGAAGTATCGGTGATTTACCTCGTCTTGGGTAATTTTCCGAAACATTTCAAATAGTGGGTTTTTTGTGAAAAAAAAAAACAGAAATGTATTTTATTCTATATGTAGACTTATCGTACAGCTCCGTCATTAAATTTTTAGAAATATTAGTATATTTTGTAGCTAAATCACGAAAAGATCCCTTGCATGAATATCAAAATGTGCAAAAGTTGACAGTTTTTTATCTACAGGATCTGAATTTGGCAACCTTCTTGGCATTTTTAACCGACTTAAAAAAGGAGGAGGTTATACGTTCGGCGGTATGAATGTCTTATGTATATTTTCCGATTTCTTCGTCAATAATTGTAGACAGATTTTGACAATTCTTTTTATTTGAAAGGGTGCACTCTGATGAGGGGATCCCATGGAAATCGAGAAAAATTCTCTAATTTTATAGGCATGGCAGTGTACTCACCGATTTCTCCATCAATTGTGGACCGATTCTGAAATTTTTTTTTTCAGAGTGTACTCTCGAGGTGGTCCCAGATGCCGAGGAAGCTGTTCCGGGTTCGTTTCGGCTATCGCAAATTATTAATTGTTTTCCGTAAATGAAAGTTGACTTTTCACTTGACACAATACATGTAATCAACAAATCACTGCCATCATGACTACCAGAAAAAAGTATAAAATGTACAAAGCAGGCCGTAACAGTCCCATTATCACCAAGAAGTCAGAGTCTGATGAGGGGATCCAATGGAAATCGAAATAAGTCGATACGCAAACTTTTGAGGTCAGTTTTTGTTTTTTCAATGAAAAAGTTACAATTATATAGGTTAGTGTTAGGAGAAAATAAATAATAGGATTATAATATACTCGTCTACAGCAACGAGTCTATTAAGCTTGTTCGAAAGAGAAACAAATATTATGATGTGTATAAAGTGGGTGATTTATGAGCGTAAGTACAATACGTTCCCCTGGTAGCCTGTACAACAGAATTTTCATTTTTGTTTAATAATGGCTTTGGATATAATAGAACATAAGTACTTAAAAAGTATTAACATGTTGATTAAGTCAGTATTGTGGACAAGCGTTCTCTGTTTTTAAAAAAAATAGATGACATAGAAATACCTGTTTTGTCAGCAGATGATGGAAAATGCAAAACTGTTCATTGATTTGAGTTTTATAAACGCAAATGCAAAATCGTCACCTTTGCAAGAATAACACTTAATGGTGCTATTTACTAAGGCAAAAATCCGAATGATGGTGTAGCGGTATCCAAAGATCTCAGGTTGACTTTGAACAAGAAAAAAGAAAGAGTTCGTCCAGGGAAGTACTGCCACCTTACCTATTTCTGCTGCCAAGCAATAATGTCAGCATTACTGTGTTCCGGTTTCAAAGGGTAATGTTATGGTTATGGTTAGGTTATGTGCCCTTCAGGTCTTTGTGATGTAAAGCTCTGAGTGACACTGCAACTGTTATGGACAGGCGTCTAGCTTACCATCAGGCGCACGACTTGTCCGTCCTGTCACTAGATATTGTAAAAAAAAGGCACACAATAAAAAAGAAAAGCTTTTGGTTACAATAGTTTCATTGTTTTCTGTGCTATTTGTACTCTGCTGCGTGATTGTATTATATTAATTTTGCCAAGGTACTACGTCCATCATAACCTTCTGTATTAATCTAGCTTAAGTTATTACCATAGTATTAATACTGTTCAATTGTTTGTAAAAAAAATATTTATAAAAAGTGGATATTTTAAGTAAACACTCTTCGTACACATTATTACTCCCAATACACTCAGATCTACCTCATCAATATCTACGATACATACTGTACAAGAAAAAATGTATTCCAATAGCATCGCGTCTTTGATACAGAACAAAATATGAACAACGTATAAAAAACCGAACTCTGGGGTTCATTACGAGAACGGTTCATCCGTTCACTGACTGCTTTGACTTTTGACTTTCCTTTGACTGAGTATTTATCCTTTACAATGTATGTTAATGTCCAGCAGTGGACGTCTTTCTACTGAAATGATGGCGAATGGATGCGTTTGCAATACATTGGAATTTGGAGCGGCGCGGGACTCTCCCGTAATTACATATAGTAAATTCTAAAAAAGATTCAGACAAAATATGCAAGAATTTCTGTAAAAACAATGAAAAACATGGACAATGTTTTGCTGCTGTCTTTTCCCTTTTATGTGTAGAGTTATTCGGTTCAAGCGTGTGCACTTTTGTAATTTAGGACTTACTGCAGATAAAATATAAGAGTTAGGAACATAATGGTATTATGTTTATTAGGCTCTAAGTTTAAATAAAACTAAAAACTTTAAACATGCGTTTATTTTGCCTATTAACAATAAACGATCCAAAATCGGAATGCGTTCACATGACTCGCATTGACGCAGACATGGGGTATGTGAGCGCATTGCTTGCTCATAGCAAAAATAAATAAAGTATTCTTTATTAAAAAACGTAGACATGTTATTTATTATATAGATTTTAAGACTTTCGTAGTTATTCACTAAATGATTATCACTAATATCAGATTTCTTACCACGGTATGACTTCTTTTTATTTTCCCGATTTTATTTTATTTTCCTTCTTTTTTTGATTCCGTGGTTGACTCAACTCATGGAGCGTGCAACCGTTCCGAAATATCGGGAAAATAAAAAGAAGATAGAACGTGGTAAGAAACCTGATATTAATGTTATTTATTATTATATAATAAATAGATCAGTCGAAATTATCACTAATTTTAAGTCGATAACATTTTGAGATTAATACACTTCTGGTGTAGGTACTATTAGGTACTATTTAGAACAATAATTCTTAGAACCATTCATACAAACAAACAAAATAATCAGATTCCTGTTAGAAATCATATTTTTCATATTACTCATTGTTTTTGAGTAGCGTGTCTTGCAAGCTTCAGGAGAGGTGAGACTCTTGAAAAATGCTGATTAAAATATTTAATGAGATCCTTTAGATACTTTAATTTGGAATACAATTTATAATTTGATGAACGTTTGATTTTTGATGTCTGAACGATCGATGTGATCGATGAGGGAGTGGTTGAAGCAACGGACCGCGTCACCCTTACGTCATAGCTGTCGCTCGCTGCACCCCCTCGCCGATCACAGGAAAATCTTCTTGTGGTGACAGCAGTGCCACTGTATGATTACTAAAGGGCGTCTTCTCTCACCGCCATCAGGTGGCGTTGGTGGCCCTCAACCTTGAAAGCACCCGCTTTCAAATTGGTGTGGTTGACTACAAAGTTGAGCTCTACATTATACTCTAATAAATACAGAAGAAGTGGTTAGTTATCGTGGCGCGCGTGCCAACTATAGGCATAGTGCAGCAAACTTGAGGTCAGTCCACCATTTTCGATTTGTACGTTAAGGCAAATTCTCTAAATCGTCTCCAAAAACGCGATATTGGTAGCAAAATGTCAGAAATTGAATATAACCTCATATTTTTTCTACAAATATAGCGTAAATATGTTCATAATTGAAAGAAAACACAACCGTCACAGTTACATTACCGTTATGCGATGTAGCTACTCGCACAATCTCAGCACAGAGTGCTAAAAAACCGTTCTCAAAGTTCGTGAAATTACATGTATTTGCGCGAAATCGATTCGGCGATTAATCGCCTAGTTTGCCACCGTTGCCTTTTTAACAAAAAAAAAACAAACATAAATCTATGGATGTAAACAGCAAAATCATATTTTTGCTTAAAAAAGCTTAACGGATCTGCAAGTTTGTTTCGTTTTCTACTACAGTTTTAAGCTTGATACAAGTAGGCATCTAGAAACAGATAATTTGTAGTAAATCATTAAATTACTTAAATATATTATTTTTAGGACAAGTTGTACGCGGAAGTGAAACAGTTACAAGAAAAATTTGGTGAATTGGACACGACCGTAATTGGTGATGCTCCGTTTTTGAATGCATTAATAAAAGGTTGTTATATTTGTTTCGTTTCTTAGTTAATCTTACTTGAGTGGTTTTATCGCAACGTACTCTTTAACTACTTATTTGATTTTCGACAGAGACTCTTCGATTTTATCCTCCAATTGGTTGGCTGGACAGAGTCTGCTCAAAAGACTACAAAATTGATGACAAGCTGACGATTCCTGCTGGCACTCCAGTTTACGTAAATGGCGTAGGCATGCAGATGGATCCAAAATATTATCCAGATCCGGAAAAATTTCATCCAGACAGATTTATGCCAGAAAATGAACAGAATATAGCACCTTTTACGTACATGCCGTTTGGTGAAGGTCCTAGAGTTTGTATTGGTAAGGATTTACTATTATAAATCTAGTCTATTCGTCGATTGCACGCTACGTCAATTAGTTTTGTGAAGCGTTTTGAACAATTGGCTTCGGCGTACACAGACTTCCACCATAATGTGGTTGTTTTTAGTAAAAAATATACCAAAGAATTTTGAATAGACAAGTGTATATGAAAAGACTAACGCAAATGCAGCACAATTTTCTGTTTTGTTAGTGAAGTTATTTCCGTTGTTGAATCCCTGTGTATCTTTCGATGTACCGTAAACTGACGAGGATCAGGTAACTGTTGCACAGAACTACGATTTTAGAACTTTGATACTTTGAACTTTGATGAAAAATGCTCGTAGTCTCCAAGAATAACATTTTTTCAATTATTTCGTAGGTAAAAGATTCGCCGAAGTGAGTTCGCGAGCAGCCTTGGCAGCGTTGACCCTGAACTTCAAGTACCGTCCGCTGCCAGACGCCAAAATCGAACTTGAAAAGAATGCATTGTTCCTTAAGACTGGGGAAATCTTACACTTAAAATATATCCAGATCAGACTGGGTTTTTACGATTGCAAATGGTCTGTAAAGAGACCGAGACGTTGGTTTGTTTGAAAAATATCAGACAACACATTTCCAATTAAAGATTAGGCTTAATCATGAGACATCGTCTGGGAAACCCAAGAGCCGGCAACTACCTTGCCCAACGCATTAGCATAGCCATGCAAAGAGAGAATGGTGCCTGCATCTTGAGCACCTTGCCGCGGGGATCAAATTTTATTCGTATAGTTTAACCCTAGTTTTAGTTTCTAGCATTTAAGCTTTTATTGTACCATACCTGTACACTTTAATTTGCTGTTTAATAAACAAATGTATGTCTATATAATATCATATAATCTTAATCAAAGGTTAAGTAACCTTGTGAAATGTCGACTAACAGAAATTTTAAGTATGGTTGTACATAGTGAATTAAATCAATAATTTATTATATTAAGGTTAGCTTCTATTATTTCGTATTCCCTTGAATGTTTTCTACGGATACGACAGATTCGAAATTGTCTTATATCTAAATGTCCCCATCAAGCCGTTTGTTTGGCGCTTCGGCTCCTAAAATCTGTCACAGGAACATATTATAATAATAACAGTGAGTGTGGGAAAGTAGTATAGGGCAGAGATAAAGAAATAATTTGCAATAACGTTTTCTGTTTACGTATATTGTTTTTACAAAAGCTTTTTTTAATAGTACAGTATTCTCGGCAGTTGCATTGCATCTTAAATTCTGTAAACCACTGAACCTTTTGAACAGAAGTCCTTTTTGCAGATAATCTGTACCTTATGTATGAATAAAATCATTAGTTATATCTATTATATCTATTCTTATTATGTGTATAATTATATTATAATACTAATTACATTACACAACATTAAATCCTCTTTACAGTCATAACTTACACCTACAGCTGTAATTATATTCACATTTGCTCATGCACTTATATGTCAAGCAGGTTATTTTAAATGCACTATTTACACTTTACTATGTATATTATTATTGTCAATGTATAACTTTACTCGAAGTCGTTATATTTTTGCTTTCTAATAACTTAATCCCTCTCGTTGGTTCTGACTGAAAACCAGCGCCTTAGGAAACCTTGGCATATGCTGAGTCAGCGCCGTTTCACTGCTATGACAATCATGTTTTGTTTTTTCTTTTATGCTAAATCTGTATTTGTGTTATATCAGTGAATAAAGTGTTTATCTATCTATCTATCTATCTATCTAGTTTTGTTAACTGAGGTTCTAAAGCGCACATAACCAGCTTTGTGTCACAAAGCGAAAACTTCATTGCGTATGAAGTATGGCTACCAGACCCTGGATGAAAAATCATGACATAAATCTCAATTCTTTTAACAACATCATTACAAGACAGTGACGGAACTGGACATAGTATTAGTGCATACAGCCAAGGAAGACTATATTATGAAAAATGAACACATGCTAACGACAGCAGCGCCCTTTACGACCTCACCCAGCTTGAGCTGTCAAACTGACGTGGTGTTTGTAAAGCAGCAGGTTGTTGTTGTTGTCTGGAAATCAATAGAATCGAGAGTAGTTATTTATTTCTTTATTTATTACGTACAAAATTCATGCAAGGAAACAGAATACAATTTCTCAACAAACTGCGAAAACTGTCAAACTCACAATCACAAAACAATCACAATACTATAGTATATCTAGTACGAGCACATTTTTTTTAATATCACGAGACGGGGCGAACAAGTCGTGCGTCTGATGGGAAGCTACACGCCTGTCTGTAACATTTATCATTACAACTTTTTACCTTACCCTCTTTAGAATAAAAAAAGAATCATCAAAATCACAAATGCCGCGTAATATACATACAAAAAATAGTCGAATTGTGAACTTCCTCCTTTTTTGAAGTCAGTTAAAAAGCAGTATAGATTTTAACTAAATTTACATGCTTTCAAGAAATATCAGTTTTTTTTTCTTCAAAATGAATTTACGTAATAATTGTTTGCCTCTTAAAAATCTAATTTCTTAAATATAATTGGCAAGTAATGTCTATCTGTTATTTTTACGGGCGTCCTTAGTATTACGCTTGTTCGTTACGTTAATTTAAATTCACATTTATAATAGTTTTCATTAGCGGTCAAATATTGAACAGTTGCTTTTGCATTAAGTATTATACAGTAGGTAAATAGTTTATGGTTTTACGACCTATTAAATATTTCAAAAATCCTACTTGTAGCATTTTTACGTCACTGAAATATGATTCAAATGTTCAATAATTAGACTAAAGCACGAAATAATATTACTTAAAATTCATCATTTCTAAAGCACATTTTGAAACTAATAAACCAAATTATGTAACATTACGTCTGAACTGATAACTGTCTCCGAAATTACATGTGCTTATATTGTCTAATGCTATTTGTAGAATTATTTAATACTGTATACAGATTTCCAGAAATAAACAATAATATTAAGTACGGTTATTTAGATAAATAATAGAAAATATTATCATTTGCTGGCCGACACTAGCTGTACCTGGAAATATGTGCTTTTTGTATATGTTTCTTCCATTTATGAATTCATAAGCCTCTGAAAATATGACATAACATTTTTTGTGTCCATTTCACAGAAATGTAACTTTGATTACTGTGGTCCACTTAATATAGTTTACTGTGTGTTAACCACTTTGTTGTGTGTACATTGAAAATAATAACTCATCTGTCGACTGCATTACTTAGTATAGTGACAGATGTGTATGTACTTCAGTTAATACTGTATTATAAAGTATTAATACAAAGATTGAACACTTAAAAAAACTTTCTTCCAAAGCGTGATAGCCGCTATGCCAACTAAGCCACGGAACGAACCAGCGGACCTCACGAATTTTTCGATGTGCTTGTTGTGGGACATTTGTATTTGGTTTTCAACGACTTTTTATCTATGAGAAATCTATGAAAGTATTTCGTCACCCAGTTTCGTCACCCGTTACAGCTACCAGCCTGTCTAGAGACTGTTTTTCAGAATGATATTCAATTTTTTTTTGTGAAATTACTCCACTGGTTTGTTATAATTATTAATACAAGATCGAACACATAGAAATGAAATCTTTCGAATTCAATTTTCAACATTCAATAAAAAATTAATTAATGCTATGCCATAAACATAATAAAACCTTTTTCTGACGAGTATTATGGTGCTGGATATTTAGACAAAGACTGAATATGGTAATTATTATGTACTTCTAAATGTCATTTAGAATTATATAATAATTCCACCGTGTCACACTGCCTTACGAAACTTAAAATTTAGGAATTCGTGGGAATCTGTACAGGTGTATCAAATCCTACCTCAGTAATTTGTTTTCAGGTCGTCACGTCGTTATAAATGGTTTCTGATCAGACTGCGTAGTAGAGGCGAAGCTGCAAAGCCTTGAGAAACTTTTTTTATTGTGACACCAAGTGACGCGATGAACATGTATACGTAACTCGCCTGTTATGTAGTTGCAGTATTAGAGTTATAACAAAATCGGTCACTGCCACTACGCCCATCACCCTGTCACTTAAGTTGACACTTAATAGCCTATGTACTCTGTATGGGTAATTTTCAAGCAAGTTTTCTCTGACTAATTTCGGTGTCAGTTTTTATTATTTAAATATTCTAGACTATTATCATGAAGTTATTACTTAGTTGATATTCGTTTTGAAAATAATATTATTGCGCGTATTTCAAGAACTGGCGGGAAAGTTTTAAGTTATAATTCTTATGAAACTCCCTGAACTCGTAACTCGTGAATCGTAAAGGCGTCGTATTTCATTACGATAATGTTATGCTAAACCACACACCGCCGTCCAAAACTATTGCGTTTAAAAAAATCTTTCAATGGACACGGCTTTCATAATAAAAAGGAGACAAAATGTCCCAAGTCAACCTATTTAAACGTAGTGACATGTCAAGGAATATGAAAAAGCTAAAACGTTGAATTTAAATTGTAATGTCATCGCAGTACTGTCTAATTTTGCTTGCTTCGCTGTCAGTCGAACAAACGAAGACCAAAGCGTGAATGACGCTCTGTATACGATTTTAACGCCCTATAAGTTCGGACACTTTTTAGCGCGGACCCGACGTCCATATAATTGTAAGTCAATGAGTAAAGACAAGAATTTTTATTCGAAATTCACTCAAAAGATGGCAAAAGCTTGTAGATCAACATGGCCAACATATTACCATATTCAATTGTTGTATCAGAGATATTTGTACGGCCTACATTTATTTCTCTAGTGAGTTTTAGTGTAATTTGTGGTTGTCTACGAGTGTGTGTCCATGGCACCCGCGACACAGGGTTTTTCTTGTGCGAGGCTATGAGTGTGTGCGTTATTAATTTATTTATTTAATTATGTTTTAACTACATTTGACGTGTAGGTGATTTGTTAGTGGTTTCAATTTTACAGACAAAATTCGGAACAGCTTAGTGAGGTTGTGATATAAAAGATGAAGTGTTGATTAGGATAGAAATGGGAATGCTACGATAGTTCATTTAGGTCATATAGAAAGGATGAATTGGTGCAAATTGAAAAAATAAACAGAACATATTAAGGAAAAATGTGATAGAAAGTCTCAAAATGTACTGCCAGGTCAGGAAAAAGTCCATTTACAGCTTCGGAAGATTATAGAAGGGTTGAGCTTATGAACTGTGATGAACGTTCTTATGTCAACAAAGCCTTTTATGTACAACGATTTGCACGTTGACGAAAATAATATATCTAAAGTAATATTCAAAAAGAAAGTAAAAGAGAAATTGTTATCACAAATCCGTGATTAGATATAGATCAAAGTATTTTCGTATATGTAAAGTGTTCTGCATATATAATATGTGTACGATAGGCAGGTAAAAATCTACCGTTTGTAATCATACTTTGAATTTATAGCTAATTTTTTTTTATTTTAACGCCTTATTTGTTTTTTTTTATAAAGCGAATTTGTGGTGGAGCGAGGTACACCTCGGCGTACATACATATCTCCTTCAATTCAGGTATGTTCTTTTAAAAGCCATGAATTATGAGGAGGCAAAACGAAATAGGGTCGTTCAAATTAATGTTGAATTTTATAAAAAAACAAAACTTTTCTGATTTCTTTTTTTTTATGCTTGGGTCGAACGCTTTATTTCAAATTTTTTTTTACATACGATATTAAAGCCTTTTGAAAAATATATACCGTATACTATATGTGTTCTATTTAGTTCAGTTGATATAAAAAAAATCACTGGTATATGTAAAGTATGCAGTTTTCTAGCAAAATTTCGAGGTAAGTTTGGTTTTTTTTTTGTGTGAAAATTTTTTAAAATCATGTTTTCACACCATGTAGTAATTAGGGTATGTCCTCAATTTCACTATATATTTTTTCCAAAGTGCTGCATTCAATACTTTCACTGTTATGCGAAATCAACCAAAGCCATTTGATGTTGTATAGACTCTTACGACGTACTAGTTATTTCATAATGTTTACTAATGATCTCATAAAGTTTTCATTCCTCTCACTGTCAGTAGACGCATTAAGCGTGGCATAGTTGGCATAGCGCTTGGCACGGTTTGCTGCAAGACGTTGTTTCGAATCCAGCCTGATCGAAAGCATTTTTTCTTAGTTCGATAGTTTCGATTTTGTACGAATAATCTCAGTACAGAGTACTAAAAAAACCGACCTTAAAAGTACGTGGAATTACGTCTATTTGCTAAGTTTCATTGAAATATCTCCAAGTTCGCCACTATACAGGACTTGACTGGAGATAATAAAAATAGGTTCTTACTACGACACTACTCAAAGTACATCGAGAGAAAAACGCCTTGAATTGGAGAAATAGCAAAATCAACTAAATAATTGCTAAAAGTAATTGCTCCTAAATTAAAGTTAGGCGCTATCTATAAAAATGAATCTTCATGCGTGAACAGCCTCCCTTTGACGTGGATGATTTTCTTCAAAATGAAATGGGACCACTATGTAAATACCCCCTTGCCAACAAAAAAGAATCATGAAAATCGGTTCACAAATACCGGAGTTATCGCGTAACATACATATAAAAAAAAAAAAACAAAAAAAAGAACATACAGTCGAATTGAGAACCTCCTTCTTTTTTGAAGTCGGTTAAAAATTATTACAATTTTTAAGAGCCAATTAAATTGGATTTACTGATATATATTGCCGAACGATTTCTAAATAAATTGATTATTTATCCAGCGTCTTCATCAATATCATTCCGTTCCTACATCGAGCATATCAAATGACCGCGGGCGGTAGACAGTAATAAAATAAATGTGATCTCACTGACAGATATATTTGGCATGTCAACTGTCCAATACGGGCTTTACTTTGTTTACTTGTAAATAAACACAGCCTGTTTTCTGACTTGACGGTGTGGTAGCGGTGCGGTATCGATACGCTCGGTGTACACCGAAATCTTACTTAGCGCTTGCTTATATTTCAAACGCTTCCTGATTGGCGCAGTGTACCGTAAACCGAAACGATCCCTTCCCGCTCCTGTCGAGACCGCGCCAATCAAAAAGCGAACATTGAAATATGGGCGCTTGGTAAGCTTATGGTACTGCGTATAGCAGGCATACCGATGCCGCACCGACAAACCAGGAAGCGCAAAAGAAGTGCATTTGTCACTATGCGTCGCAGGAAACCGGTGCGGTGGTTCAGTATATAGCACACTACAGACTGCTCAGTATTAGTCAACCTGTATAGTTTCAGCTGCCGAGTGTTTCTTTAGAAGGATGTTTACATAAAAATGCACTGCAACATTTTTTAATATATTTTTTTTTGCTTTTACCATCAATTTTAGAAAATCCATGTCCCAAATTAGTCCTTCCGGGAATAAGGGGTGTCTCGCCTAATATCGATTGTGTTAACCGCCACCGAGATCGTCAAATAGAATCAAAATAGAGCGTTTAAAATTTCATTCAACACAGCTTGTAGTCATCATTACCGTCATTTCAGCCAAATTAATTGTCTTGCGCCGCTTGCATCCAGCGGATTCCCGCAGCCTTCACCAGATCATCAGTCGGTGGACTGATTGTGGGTGGTCTGCCCACGCCGCGTCTACCGGTACGCGGTCGCCACTCGAGAACTCTTCGGCGCCATCGGCCATCTGTTCTGCGAGCAATGTGCCATGCCCATTGCCACTTAAATTTTGCAATTCTTATAGCTATGTCGGTTACTCTGGTTCCCTTGCGGATATCCTCATTACTGATTCGATCTCGCAACGAAACTCCGAGCATAGCCCTTTCCATTGCCCTTTGAGTGACCTTGAACCTTCTTACCAGGCTCACAGTGAGCCTACGTCTCAGTGCAGTAAGTTATTACTAGCAACACACACTGATCGAAGACTTTTGTTTTGAGATACTGTGGTACTGTGACACAGCTCGTAATAGAAGTTGAAAATTATTTATTAGGTAAACGGTTGAGCATGCCATGTTAAAACTCGAGTGAAACAAATAATTAGCGGTGATATATTATATCCAGTATTTCAGATAGTATAACGGAAGCTATCTCAAAGTTCGCTATTCTGTGTCATGTGTAGATCGTGGTACGATGGTGGCTTGTTCTTTATGACCCCAAAAAGCAAAAAGCAAAATAGAACTCGCGACGGGTTTCCTTTTCAGTTGAAAAGTGGTGACGTGCACCCAACATGAAACAGGGAAATAAAACCCAGTGCACGCATTCTGCAAGCGAGGAAACATTTCCCGTGGGAGCCAGTAAACATCCTTCAAATATAGAGTCAGCGTAATTTAGTTAGGAAAGGATTAACAAGTTGCAAAGCTTTATGCTCAAATCCTCATTAATGTAGTTTCACACGCGATATAATACCTTAGAAACGATAGAAACAATTTCGAACTGTCCAAATATATCCTTCAAAGTGAAGCGAACAATCCATAATATAACCAAGATTTCTCGCCTTCGACACCAGGCCCACAGTTATCCGTTACAGTTATAGTGTTCCCTGTGCAAGAGTTTGTCCAAGGAAGTACTGCCACCAAGTAAAAATATTAGCATTCCTGCATTTGGGTTTTGCAGGGTACCTACCACAGAACCAGGTAGTTCTGCTGGACCACGTACTTAATGCAGACATCGCACAAAGGTAGTGGACGTGGGTACGAGGATAGCCAAGCTCAAGTGGAGGTGGGCGGAGCACTTGGCTAGAAGAGAGAATGGAAGTTGGACGAAAGCCATTCCTGAATGGTGGCCGAGAGACGCAAAAACACCAAGAGGCAGACTACCTATCCGATGGATTGATGACATCAAGGTCGTAGCTGGGAACCACTGGACACGACTCGCAAGGGACCGGAAAGAATGGCACAATAGAGAGGAGGCCTATACTCAGCTGTGGGTGGAAATAGGCTGAAATGATGTTGGGATGTGCTACCTCATCCTCCGTATTCGTCCGACACGGCCCCTTCAAATTTTCCCTTGTTTCAATCTTTGCGGAATTATTTGAGTGGACACGACTTTGGTAATGATGAGACCATCAAATAACACGTATGTACTAAACTTAAGTACATCTTAAACCAGTGCTTAAATTGATAAGACACTCTTAACACATCGTATTAAGAGTGTCTTTCTATTGCATTGCAGACATTGATTTACGACGTACATTAGAGCTGTACTTCATAAGACAGGAATTTTAAAATTACTCGAAAGATGGCTAAACAGTATAACAATATAGCAAATACAAAATTGATTAAAATTTTATTTTTATTTATATATTTTTATTTAAACTTTGATACCATACGGGCTATTTGATTTAAAATTATTTTGCTAAGCATTTATTGGAACGCGGTGTTGTATTAATATATAAACAGCTGTATACTTAAAAAGGTACCACAAATGTCCACTATGTCTATGACAAAGCATGTTTTGGTAACAAATTTCATTGTACCTTAATTTATTAAAGATTATAAGTTTTAATAGGTATTAATTGCTTGAAAATGCTGCTAATAACGGTAGTTCAACTTCAACTAAACTTACACAGAGGTTGTAAACTTTGATAATTGTTAAGTAATTACAAATTTTATAAAGGAATAAAATATGAATAACGTCATTCCGCCATTTCGCACAACTCTTTGCTCGGTCCAAAGCTAATTATACAGCCTCTTTGTCTTGTTCTGCATTCTAATGACCTTTATTCAGGCTCTTTATGAATATACAGTGTCATGTATAAACTTCAAAACACACGATTATTATGGTATATGGCAGGCACTAACATCCGAAATCCTTGCAAAGTTTGCAAACTAAAGATTTTACATAATTCACGAAGTACCCTGCTATCCGAACAAGTTATTCACAATATTTTACATACATTGCTGCTCTGAAACTAGTGATGTCTACAAGAGCGTAGATAGAGCGCATAGTGTACATAGAATTTGTAAGCAATTTGGAAATGTTGAAGAGTTTGTAGTACGGGTTTGAAGTAGAGAGGACGTACATGTTTTGAGAGAAGCTCTCATTGAATTTCATAAGCGGGGATTACAAGCCGTTTGGTTGTTTTCGAACTCCCGATGGGTGTCTTGTTTGGAAGTGTGTTATGCGATATCAATATAGTTTTATGAACATTGGCGGAATAATGGGCTTGGGGTGAGCTTGTTGTCAATATTAAGTTGTTGGTGTTTTTGGATACAAATTGATGGAATTTATTGGTGTTGTTGTTTTAAAGTTTTTCCATTGAATAAATGGTCACTAAATCAACATCGTAATTAATTCAACGACTCTTTTTCAAAGTTACTTTGAAACTCCTTCAAACTTCAAACTAAATAATTAATTCAATATAAGATCATCGACCGTGACTCTTCTACAACTTTATCGATTTAGGGTGAAGATGTAAGTAAGTACGTGGTAGTACGTAATTCTAGGTGGTTTCTAAGAAATTCTTATATGAGAAAGGCCGCTTGCCGTCTTTTATTTTTTGTTTGTTTTTGTTCAATAAAAAGCATTTGTATTGTATTATTTTCCTTGTTCCTTGTTTGAATGTGCAATTATATAACTTCCATGTAACAGAACTATGAATGTTATAATGTTAATAAGTTTTTAGATGATAAACAGAACAAATAGAAATTAACATATACTTTTCAAATGGTCTAGAGAGAAGTGTACTATATTGATGAATAATTAAAAAACACAACTTTTTATAAATAAAACGACCTCAAAGGTTCGTTGAATTACATCAATTTGCCAAATTTTATTGAAAACGGTTACTGGAAAGTGCGCGAAACCGGATTCATCCTCAATTTTGCCACCCTTAGTGGTGAAATATTTTCTTTAAATTTAAACGGGACCAATACTGAGGTACCCCCTTTGCAACAAAAAAAGAATCATAAATAGTGATCGCATTTATCATGGTAGCAACATATTGTTTTATGTATTAATTTGATTTTTTTTCCTATTTACAATTCGTTTTAATGTTATTTTATTTCCTACGTACTTTTAACTAATAATTTAACTGTTTTTGTATTTTTTTTCTTTCTAATTTACACGTGTCTATTCATGTGTTGTGAACCGTGAATAAATATTTTTCTCTTTTATTCAATAAAAAAAATACAGTTGAATTGAGAAACTTTCCTTTTTTAAAGCCGGTTAGAAATAAGTTAAATTTTTAATCTCCGAAGCAATAAGAGGGAAGATATTTATCGGTTTGCCTGTCTGTTGGGATGATTCTTGGCTATGTTTGATGAACATCGGTTAAGTTGTTTATATATCATCTTCAGTTAGTGTAGGAATAAAATTCGTCATAAAATTTATTCTACTTCTGCTTAGCAAATCGTCTTGAAATTTGGGTAATAAGTAATTCCGATGATACTATACATTGACTTACAAATAAATAGACGACGGGTCTAATACAAAAACCACGAAAAAAATGTCCCAAGTCAACCTATTTAAACGTAGTGACATGTAAAGGAATATGAAAAAGCTAAAACGTTTAATTTAAATTGTAATGTCATCGCAGTACTGTCTAATTTTGCTTGCTTCGCTGTCAGTCGAGCAAACGAAGACTAAAAGCGTGCATGACGCTCTGTATACGATTTTAACGCCCTATAAGTTCGGACACTTTTTAGCGCGGACCCGACGTCCATATTATTGTAAGTCAATGATACTATAATAATAAGTATGATAACCTTGACCTGAAGCTGCAACCAGGACGGTGTGTACACTACCCAACTCCTTAACTACTTACAGCAGTACTATTGTGTTTGGGCTTATTGTAGTCGGCTTACGAATGGTAGTTAGAGTCTGATGTAGACCCTCCTCTTCTGTCTGTCCCTCATTGCTGAGGATTATGAATTTGAGCAAGTACACCGTCAATAATCTCCTGTCCACTCTGTCTTCGGCTAGACGGAGTGCAACATTCATTACTGCCAGATGTTCAGTTGCCTGGTCACACCACAGTTTCGAACTTCACCATCTAAGTTAGCCATCTATTTAGCTTGTAACAACGATTTTTTCAATATTGTCAACGCTTCTGTCTGGGATGTGGCCAATAAATTGTAGAATGCAAAGAAAACATAGACGAAGAATAACCCGTTTATGAATTTGCAGCTGCAATTCCTCAATTACGGATACATTCGTGTGATGTGCAGACCCAAAGATGGAAGGTAGACCCAGCTCAGGACTTTTTCAATTTAGTTCTTTTGTCATTCTCCCCCTTCGGTCAACAAGAGAGTCCAGACTTATGTCGTTGATATACCGCCCATTCGCAAGTACTATGTTTATTCAAACAAAGGTATAGAATACGCTACTGTCATCTGAGTTTCCCAAAAAGTACAGTCTGGAGTTATTCAAGGTTCGAATGAATTGGTATTTTTTAAACAAACGCGTACCGTCATCGATCACAACATCATCGGATGATATACATATAATAATAGACTAGAGATTTCGGGGTTAGGTTCCTGGGCCGGTAGAAATATTTGTTTGACCTACATTTATTTCTTTCGTGAGTTTGGTTGTAATTTGTGGTTGTCTATGTGTGTGTCCATGGTACTCGCGATACAGGGTTTCCCTAGTGCGTGGATATGAGGCTTTATTATATATTATATAATAAAAAACTTAAGTTTTAAATTCAACTTTATGCTGCTTGGCGTAGGAACTGAGTTTGATGTACTCTTCATGGTATTTATGAGTTTTTAGCGAGTGTACTAAATTAGAAACATTAGTTGAATAATTTCGCAATGATTTCTCCATAACGGGGTCGGAGTCACCGAGCCGATTATCACTGTATAGCAGAATAGCAGTCGTATCGGCAATATCGCGTTATCAGATGCAGCCAGCTGGGCCACTGCCAGCGAATTCAATAACAAATTATTAGTCTCCATCATTTAGCTGCCGCGTTGTGCTGCACGCCAGGCTGTGTTTATCACTATTATATTGATTGTTGCTTGTGTTTTGGTTTTATGTAAGTTTAATGTGCAGTTATTTAGAGTCGACTTTTTAAAAATGTGAAATAGAGAATTGGAATTTACGCGTTTGTCTAGTAAAAGGAGCCCTTATTTCCAAAAAGACATAAACCTTCTTGAAAACGTTCAGAGGAGCGCAATTAAAATGTCACAGGCTCTTCGACGCAAATCCTACGAGGAGAGACTACGCTTATTACGCCTCACTACTCTGGAAGAAAGACACCTTCGTGGTGACCTCATCGAGAGTTATAAAATTATGAATGAATGAATGAAATAGTCTTTATTGCACATTAAAATTAAAATGACAACATAGAACAGTGATGTAAGTACCACAAAGTAAGCCAATAAAATTGGTCAATAAAATAAATAATAAATAGTAGTAACAATAAATAAATTTACAAAGGAAGGTTATACCACTAAGCAAAAGGAAATAAAATTAAGGGAATTGAGCGAAAAACTAGAATCAGTAGTTAAGGAAATATTCCTTAACATGTCGTTTGAAGGAATCAAGAGAAGGGGATCGTCGAATTCATTCAGGGAGAGAATTCCATAGCCGGATAGCAGATACAGTTAACGAGTTGGAGTAAAAATCGGAGGCATCAGGGTTTGTTTAGTGGTTTTGGTATTCTCGTGACCGTTTTCGGCCACGGTAATTGTTTCAGCTCCGCTGTTGGTGGCGCTCGTGCGCTCTCACGTGCCTCACGTACCCAATCTTATTTGCAAAGATCCGTGCGCACAGGGAGCACGTGAGCACACCGTCAATGTTAAAGTAGCTGATCGCCGCAGGTGGTCGGGCTTTCAGCTCGTCACGTCTGACGTCCAACTCAATTCGATGACGAGTCTTAAATTGTGACGTTTTGTCTGGCACGTAAGATCTCCATTGTGGGCGATCGGCTGCCTGTTTCTCCCACTCTGTTGGGTCAATTGCAATTTTTCATGTGGCGCTTAACATTTCCAGTGGTCGCACTCTTGCGCCGAACATAAGCAGTCGCGTGCGGTCTGTGAGACCAATGAAAATTTTCATGACGTTGTGTAGCACATGATAAAAATAATTTATAAATGAAAATAAAAAAGCATTATTCACTTATTACTTTTTTAAATTTGTGCTTATTAGTTGAATAGTCCATAAAAGTTCAAAATTTTAATCACATGACACAATCAACGTCAAAAATCAACACAATAACAGAACAAAGTTAAATTCTCTATCTTAATCGTTCCTAAGCACACTCTAATAGATTATTACCGATATCAGTCAATATTGTCATCAATTGCACAATATTGTCGGAACTCTAAAATCACAATTATTTTTGAATGTTTTTTTCATGATGTTCTTCGTACTATTTCAATTCTTATAAATTAATAAAAAGGAAAACAAAATAAAAAAACTTCTTACTTTTTTTAGGAGCAGGTAGTTCGATAACCTACTCATTATCAGTAGTAATGATTTGACATCATCAAAATCGTCATCTTCTGTTTCAGCCTTCTCCGCAAGCCGTTCTGATTCTTCGTAACTCATGTTGTGTCCACAATAAATAGTGAAATAATATATAATTTAATATATATTACATAAAATGAGTAATTTCGTAATTAATATAGTACAAATAAAATGAAATACTCACCCAGGTTTCAATTCATTTCAGAATTTTTCTGGAACACGACCGGTTGCGCGCGGAATCTGAGACCGCAAACACAAATAAAGATACAAGTGCGCTTGCGACGAATGTCACAGGGTTGCTAAGTAGAAGTACATCAATCCCTCGAGGATATCACGGTCGCGCAATCGTTTATTGTTTATAATTTAAGGTCGCTGCGGTCTCTGAGATCACGCGCGACCGCTGGAAGATTAAGCACATCTTTATATCTAAGGAGTTGTCCGCCATGCTTTCACTTGCCCCTTTGAGTTCCGAATAAAAGATGCGCTTTGCCACTCGCCTCTCTGCCATTCGTGATATGCGGCCTCCCCAACGAAGTTGTCGTCGCATAAGGTATATCTCGATTCCACCTACCTTTGCTTTTCGCAAAACTTCGGTATTCCGCATGCGGCCGGATCAGCTGATGTTTTATATTTTACGAAGGCATTTCAGCTGAAATCAGTCTAAAGTGCGGATATGTCGACGATATACGGTCCACGTTTCAGCAGAATATAAGATGTTAGGAAGTACAACAGCCATGTAAATGGAAACCTTTGTAGCCAGCTTCAAGTCATGCGAGCGTAAGACCACGCTATCCAGCTTACCAAACGCTGCCGCGGCGGCCGCTATTCTGCTGTTGATTTCAACATCAAGGTAAAACGTGGATGTTATCGTGTCCCCAAGTAACGAAACCTGTCAACCTGCTTCAGCACCTCATCGCCAAGTTTGACAGTCAGTGTTTCCCGACAATGAATATCCAAGGACATTACTTCCGTCTTCTTGACACTGATTTTCAGGCCAAATCTGCCGCAGGATTCGTGGAAGTCGGTCACAAGCTGCTGCAGATTATCTGGAGATTCCGCAAGGGAGCATAAGTCGTCCGCGCATATAATCTCTGTGATCTGTGCGTAAGACATTTTAGTGCGTGTCTTGAGCCTGGCCAGGTTGAAGAGATGGCCGTCGATACGGAAACGAATGCGAATTCCTTTCGGCGAACCCTGCAAGACCTCACGAACAGCAACTGCAAAGTACAGTGCGAAAGTGTGGGCGCCAGAACTCACCCTTGCTTCACTCCGCAGGTAACGGGGAAGAAGCCAGACTCGTCATCATCCACACCGACGAAGCACTGCATTTAGTCATGCAGAAGTGTCAAAAGGCGCACAAATTTCTCCGTACATCCTACTTTTCCTAGCACCAACCAAAGAGCTTCGCGAGGGACACTATCAAACGCCTTCTCAAGGTCAACGAAGCAGAGGTACAATTTTTAACTCTGTTCTCTGCTTTTCTCCCGTAGTTGACGCAATGTTGCCTCACAGGCACCCCGCTCAGGTCGGAAGCCAAACTATGTTTCTGGCAAAATCTCTTCTGAGAGCTCCATGAGGCGGTTTAAGAGTACTTTGGCAAAGACTTTTCCCGGTACTATTAGGAGCGAAATACCACTTTAGGTACACAGAGGTACTTTCTATGGTAGTTTGCGCCAATCAGCTTTTTAACTGCATCATAAAACTCTCTGAGCTGGTTTGTGTCCACGAGCCACTGTAAGTGCCGAGCCTTGTTGCCACCACCTCTCTTTGGTTTCCCGAGATAATTTTCTTAGCTCCAGGTTACTTTGTCTGATCTCCGCAATATTTTTTTCACCTTGCTGTTCTCCGCTACGCCCTCGTAGGAGACGCTGGTGTTTCCGTATAGCTTCCGTCAGAATGCTGTCATTCTCATCAAACCAATCTTCGTTTTTAGGGACTACTAGATCGAGAGTAGTTTTGGCAGTGTCCAAAATGTGAAAAGACAGAGACTTCCAGAGAGTCACGACATCACCATTTTAGTCAAGGCTTCAGCATATTCCTTCCTCGCGTCATGATCTCTTAGCCTACCTACGTTTAAGCACGCTGGCTTCCTTTTTTCAGACATGTGAGGGCGCCGAAGGCAGAGGTATGGTTTAGTGACCACAAGCCGATGATCTGTCCAACACTGCGCACCACGCATGACATGGGTGATTTGAACTTGGGAAAGATCTTTTTGCTGTACCATGGCATAGTCAATCAAATGCCAATGCGTGGATCTTGAATGCATCCACGTTGTCATGTACTTGGCAGGTAGTCTAAATATTGTATTTGTGATTGCAAGGCCAAATTGCGCACATAAGCTAAGCAGCAGCTGGCCATTGCTGTTCATATTGCCAACTCCGTGCCTGCCAAAGACTTTAAGCCAGGCCTCCAGATCGTATCAAACTCTGGCATTAATATCCATTAGTAGGATCTGCTCTCTGGGTCGTATGCCGAGACATTGTGTCAACTCCTCGTAAAACTTATCCTTAATATCATCAGATTTTTCTAGCGTCGGAGTCATCAGTATTGATGATATTTAGGCAGTTGTTATTGTCTAGATGAAGGCGCAGCGTGTTGATTCGGTCCGATATATGGATAGGATACTCATAAAAACGCTTTACAAGGCAATTTCTGACCGCGAATCTGTACCTTCCCAGAAGAAAGTATATACCCCTCCTTTTTTCACCAGCTCTCTTTCATCAGCAAGGTGTGTTTCACTGATAGCAGCCACATCCTCGTGGTATAGGCCGAGTTCCCGAGCTACTACGGCGGTTTTCCTCTCAGGACAGGCATTTTCATTCCGGTCAAGAAGCGTTTGCATGTTACACGCGCCGAAAGTCATTAAAAGTTTTTAGAATTTCTATTTTTCTTGTTACGCTAACCCCGATTTAATAGATGCGGAGGCAGCCGCGGTTACTACCATCCTCTTAGATCGAGGTGAGCCCTTTTTAGGGCACCTTTTCTAACCTCTTCCCCGGCTAAGCGAGGATAGCAGTGCCTCCCTAAATAGGGCTGCTTTGTCACTCTAGGTGCTGCCGAATCCTCTTTGTCACCGCTATGCAAAGCGAAAAACGACCACGATGCATACTACACCCCATAGAGCCGCCAGTGTGCAGGCATCAGACAATGCCCGGCTAGCATAAAACCGGACCTCTCTACCTCAACCCATCGCCACTGGATTTTACGCCTATATCGGAGTCCTTCATTCGGAAGCAGTCAGGTGCGCAGGAGATATTATAGTGCACAAACGTACGCGAAAAACGCAGGTACACTCTCTCGTCCTAGCTCTCTTATTTCCGATGGAACGGTGAACCGCTACGACCAAAAGAGAGTTAGGATGCAGTGTCTGGCGATAGTCATAAGATCTCAATCTACCACCTTGGTCTTCCACAATGCCTCGCTGATGATTTGCGCACAACAATGCGGGAGAACTTCCGCTCACATAGGATACTCTAAGAAGGGAAATAGGGAAATGAGGAGTGGATTAAAGGTAAACGATACCAGTGCCAAGGAGGTAAAGGAATTGTGGTGCTGGTAACTCAAGGAATCCGGGACCGCGTAGCCGTATCTTGACTAATGACCAACGGACAGTTGAACATAGCAAGACCCTCTGAATTGAATGTTTAGTATAAGTGCATCAGAAGATCGAAGAGGACGGCAGAGCGTAGAAGAATGAAAAGTAAAACGTTGTTTGAGGTAAAGAGGCGTACAGAGATAGAATAAAGTAGACTAAAGAAGGGAAAGTGTGTGAAGGTCTCTACGCTGGTGGATGGGCAGCCATTTACGCTGTGCGCGAAACTGGGAAGCATGATCAAACTTACGAAGTCCGAAGATAAATCTTACACACATATTTTGGAGCCGTTCCAATTTATTAAGTAGGGTGACTGTCAAATCCGGACAACACACATCCGCATAGTCCAGTATCGGATGTAGGATGCTCTGAGCCAGCGTAATTTTAGTTTTCATAGGCAAAAAGTTCTTAAGTCTTCTAAGTGAAAAATGTGCACCAAACATCTTCCTGCTAACTTCAGCAACATGCGGCTTCCATGTAAGACACCGATCGAAAATTATCCCCAAATTCTTGAGTATGTCCAGATACGGAATACGAACGCCATCGAAAATCACAGGTGGTAAGGAGTTAAGGTCAACACGAGATCCAAGTACTACTAATAATTATGCACCGTGTTTTTGATGGGTTAACCCTTAGACCAAAAGACCGACTCCAGTCAAGAATAGATTGAAGGCCCACATTGGTGGCATTGATGGCAACTGGTAAGTCGTTAAGAGACGACTGGGTGTAAATTTGGACGTTATCAGCATAAAGATGATAGGAAGAAGTGAGGGAGTGTATAATGGAGTTAACAAATACAGAAAATAAGAGAGGTGATACGATAGATAAAATGATATGATATGATGAGTCAGTACAATCTACCAGCAATACAAAACATCTTTAAAAGAAAAAAAACTTTAAACCATCACGTGGCCACCATCTCAAAGTAGTTCCTGCACCTTACAAAACTTCTGCTGCACACAATTTTTTCAGCAACATAGTGGTGAATTGGAACATGCTACCGGAAGATGTGGTTTCTGCTGTCTCTGTTAATGCCTTCAAAAATAAGCTCGACAATTGGCTACATATTTATTCTGGCTTTACCTTAAATTTTATCATTCGGGAAATACAAGCCAGCAGTGTATTCGATTCCTTTGCCGCATGCTTTAGGAAGGATGAAGCAAAGCGCTTCGTGCGTGTGGGTCGTAAGTCAATTGCATAAGGATAAAGCATTTTCTACTGTGATCGCGACTCAGAAGCTTCGATTCCACATAAGAGTTGTTGCCAATTATTCTGTTCGCTTTTTAAACTGTCCCAGAAGTGACACCAGTTTTTTCTTTTCTCCTTTCGACTTACCAAGGAATCCAGAAATGGCATGTGAGCCTCATACGATTTGTATTACTGATCTATCAATTTAATTGTATATAGCTTATCCCTGGAGAAGAATGGAGGTAATCAGTTGGACGGAAAGAAAGACCAGTGAGGAGGTGTGTAGAATAGTGAATGAAAGGGGAAGCTTATTAAAGACAATAGAGAACCGAAGGGGGAAAATGTTTGGTCATTTGATGCGTCTCAGCAGTTTTCTTAGAAACATAATAGAAGGGAAGATCAAAGGAAAGTGAGACCGAGGAATAATACAATTCATTGTCGTATTTACATCAACCAACCATTTATCTCGATTTTGTAATTACCTTCTTCAGTTCAATTTTAATAGTACCTTAACTAATATTTTGAAGTTGTTATTAAAACATCGTACACAATTTTGTATTGTATCAAAATACCCATTAAATGATGTAATTATTTTTAATTGGCTTGTACAAAATAACAGCGCTTTACCAAATATCGCTTTTTTATTTTTAAATAAAATATACGTGGAGCTTCACTAAAAGCGCTACCTCCTAAAGTTACCGCAAAATGTAACCTTTCAAATTTCAAGGTCTAGTTTATTAGAAAAATATTTAATACGGAGGTTATTTTGTACGGTACAGGTTTAAGAGTGTTTCAGTTTGATATTTAAATTTAAATTCAACTCTATACGCTTGCGATAAGAACGGTCCAAAGTCCAAAGTGTCAAGCGTGACGTGCTCAGAACTGAACATGGTTTTTTGGCAAAGTCTTAAAGAGACGTAACATAAACCCTAGATCGCATAACAGGCGCGCTTAAATCCTACGACGCGCATAAATTGAATGTATAAACAGGATAAGTTTGCGTGATGAGTGGAGTTTGTGCGGTATTTGCATATAAACACTCTTACTTAGACGGCATAAAATTAATCATCAAGAAATAAGCTTATCGCGGGTTTGCAATTCTTGACGGATGGTTCATTATGAATTGTGATGCTTCAGCATACGAGAACAACGCTCTCGCGCTATAATACTGCCCATAGATTTGTCTGAGACCATTAGTCAGCATTAGCGCAGCGATCTGTCTGTGAGGATTACGGCGACAGCGGCGCCGGCTGCCGGCTTAGTCGCCGCACTACTCTCTAAGCCTACCGCCTGATCATACGACGAAACCTACTACCCCGTTCTCCAACCAGAAAAGACAGTTGACCTACATTGCTGGGCAACAAACAACTTGTTCGAATTAAACTTTAACACAGCGGTCGTTGGATGTCGAAACGGCGATAGGTCTTTGTTTGGTACAGTGCTGTTTTGGTCCGCGGATTGGCCTAAGGCAGTGGATAGTGCGGAGTCACTTCGGCTAATTTATACTCGCATGCCGGGAATGTTACGCCTGGCCGAGGATTTAGCTAAGAGGTGGGCTGCAAATAATCTGGCGAGGCGTGTTTTATCAGGACAGATGGATTTCTTCATTTTTCGTAATAGGCTAATCAGAGGCGTAGTAAGCGAAAGAGGTTGGGATATTAACGACCGTTATAAGACGGATAGATATTGGGCTAAGAGCGAACAGAAAAACTCGTTTACTTTTAATTGCCTCATAAACCCGAAGAACGTTCTTTACGAAAACCGGAGTTAATTACATTTGCGGCTTTGTGGCGGAAAAGCTATTTATCGATTAGTGGAAATGAAAAAACGCTAATTCTTTCGTCGTGGTTTCGGAACTACATGCAGCAATTTAATTGCTTTTCGTACACGTAGGTTATAATTACAATTTTTGAGTATACCTGCAAATCGCAAACGGGAAGTATGCATTTTTAACTGACTTCAAAAAAAGGAGGAGGTTCCTATTCGACTGTATGTTTTTTTTGTATGTTACGAGATAACTCCGGTATTTGTGAATCGATTTTCATGATTCTTTTTTGTTGGAAAGAGGGTACCTCTATAGTGGTTCCATTTCATCTTGAAAAAAAAACATCCACTTATACATAGCCTCAAAATTTTACTTAGGAGCAATTATTTTAATGGTTGGTTTTGCTATTTCTCTAATTCAAGGCGTTTTTCTCTCTCAATATACTTTGAGTAGTGAGAGCCGATTTTTATTATCTCCAGTGTCCTGTATAGTAGCGAACTAGAGGATATTGCAATAAAACTTGGCAAATAGATGTAATTCCACATGCTTTTGAGGTCGCTTTTTTAGTACTCTGTACTGAGATTATGATACCCTTTACATCGTATAAGTTCGAGCAAAATTTGCCAGTAATGACAAAGAGGTACTTCCAATAAAGCCAAAGGTCTAATCGCTACGATACTATCGATAACTTCGACAAAACTTAGCACATGCCCTCTAGAGAGCGTGATAATGGTGCCCTTATTGAAAAGCCGACAAGGGATATGTCGTTTGTTGTTCCAGCGAATGCGAGTAGCTTGTCGTATTGAAGAACACAAACATTCTCAGTGTCGGGCTCAGGGGTACAGGGCCCGGAGTGAGGGGGTA
Source organism: Hyposmocoma kahamanoa (assembly GCF_003589595.1). Classification (NCBI taxonomy): domain Eukaryota; kingdom Metazoa; phylum Arthropoda; class Insecta; order Lepidoptera; family Cosmopterigidae; genus Hyposmocoma; species Hyposmocoma kahamanoa. The sequence continues at coordinate 738,001 of NW_020653745.1, read as the reverse complement.
CTAGCGATCGGGATTGTTGTCACAGCGTCGGAACACAAACGAACAAACAAAAACACCAAGTTCCCAGCTGTTTACAAGGAGTCCTGTTTGAGTTTCCTATCAGAAGGTTTACGCTGCCTTTTCGCCTGAGCACAGATTCGACACCTATATTTGGAACTTTGGTTCGAGTTTGGTGATGTTTGATCGCAGTTTAGGTTGTCTTTAAGACTAGTCGAGTTAATTACGCGTATGTGATCTCCATTTTGGCTTTTGGATACTTTGGTGGCAAGCAGATTTTCTGCTAAAGAGTATCTAACAAAAGACAAAGTTGAAAGATAATCAATTTGAGTTCTTAGGTTTTCGCGAATGTTATATATATTGAAAATGAAATTATTTTAATAGATCCAATATCACGTATATATTTGTTTCAAAAAAAAATACAGACATTTCGGGTTCTAAAGTCACGACTGTCTTATACTTTTTTCTTGTGTAACGACAACGACTTCGTGCACTTTCTGGAACAATTTATTTATCTTCAAAGAGCTTGGCTGTGATAACCATCTTGGAAATCGAACCTGGGTTGCCAGTTTTCAAACTAAGACTTTGGATTCCAGCTCATTCGGACGTTTCAGGAAATTGGTGGAAATTTATCGATGCCGTCGCTGTACCCACTGAAATTAAATCTAAATTGACTAGCGTACGGAATTAATAGCTTAGTTAGATATTATTGAGGAGTTCACTAAATTAATAACTAGTGTTAACTCATCTATTGTTTGCTATTTTGAACCCAAATTATGTGGCTTTTTATCACTAGTGCTGAGGACACAAATATTATTGTTTTGCCACTATTTTGGTAAATTTATTGCTTCAGAGCGGGAAGTACGTCACGGACATGAATTATATTTACTCTTGACGAAATTGAAAACAAGTAACTGCCGAAAACGTTCGCTGTAAACTATTTTACGGCTTCAATGAATATTTACCACGAAAGTTTGATTAATAATGTACCATGTACTTGACTGTATCTATCATTACAGGAACATAACAGAAATTAAATAATGAAATTGCTCTTTATGGATAATTTAAAAAATGTTTTTGGAAATAATAATAATTTTATCAAAATGTACAACCATGGTATTGAAGCTCTCTTGAAATTAATTTTGGAAGACCTAATGGGTATTAAGTAGTTTTCCCTGTAGATAATTACGTGTGGCGCAATATAAGTTTCCGGAATGAATAAGAAAAAAATACTATACCTAAATGGTCAGAAATGAATTTATTGTTTCTCAAAATATTCTCCGTTAGCGTTAATGCACTTTTTCATACGAATGAACCAATTTTAAAAGCATTTATGCCACTCCTCCGTGGCAATGTCTGAAACATATTTTTCATACTCTTCGACAGCCTCTTCAGGTGATGAAAATCGTTGACCGCATAACTGGTTATTAATTTTTGGAAATAAATAAAAGTCACAAGGTGCCAGGTCGAGACTGTACGTGGGATGGCTCACGAGGTCAAAAAACTATTGCAATTTCAATTCAAAAATTCATTTATTTGACGCCCCTTTGTTGAAACTGGCAAGCATGGCATTGCACCAAGTGGCGCGATCCGTTTTTTGAGCTTCAGTCAAATTGTGTGGGATCCACCGAGGGCACAGCTTTTTCACACCCAAATGTTTGTGTAGTACTGATTGTATTTGACTCATACCTATGCCTAAATATACCCGAATCTCATGGTATGTCACATACCTTTCTGTTTTGATCATACGGCGCACAGCATCGATGTTTTTGTTGTTCACAACAGTGGACGGGCGACCATCACAAAATTCGACACTGAGATTCACACGACCGCGTTTGAATGCTGCAAACCAGCTATAAAGAGTCGTCTTGCATGGTGCTTCATCGCCATAAGCAGTTTGAGGCCGAGCGAAGTTCCGCTGAGCTGTTACATTACACTTGTAGTCGTAGAAAATCATACTACGAAAATTTTCACGAGTTAAATCCACGGTGATGTAGACAACCAAATTCTAAAATAACGCCACAATATAAAAACAAGTGACAGTCGGATGAAACAAACTGTATTCTATAGCCAAAGAGTTCCATTTTTAAATTTTGTAACTACTTTTTAAATATTGTTTATGTAAGGGGCCAGTTCCGCAAACTTATAGTGCGCCCTATATATCTACGTTGCCGAAAAAATGGTAATCAGTTGGGGTTAAATCAGGTAAGTGGCGAAAAACTTCAATCTGCAACTCTAGTAGGATTGAGATGGTTTGTTCTTCAGTAAGCGCTGTGGCATTATCGTGTAGAAGGCTGGTTCGTGATTGTTTTTCTGCGAGTCTTGGCATTATCATCCTTATTTCTTCACAATAAAAATCAGCTGTCGTGGTTGTGCTAGATCTACAAAAGCTATGGTTGATTAGTCAGTGGCTGGACTATTAAATATTTGCCAACGATTTTTTGGGGATATATTTTCTTTTTTGGACTCTGTTTCGGCTTTCCACTGGGGTTCTACCGCTGTGTTCTTCATATGGGATCACATAATTAATGATACGGTCACAAGCTTGTTCATTTCAATGTCGATTCATTAAGACAGCTCGGATAATTCGTGTGGTACCCATTTTTCTATTTTTTTTTATTCTTGGGTCAATGTTGTGAGTATAGGCACATCAAACCGTACAATATCTTGAACCTTAATCTCTGATTATCTACGAGGTATAAAATTTCCACGGCGCAATCGGGCAAACAAAAACGCACAATGCGTTTGTTAGTATAGTATAGTTAATAAAGCTCTATTTTCTCTATACACGTCGTTTATATTTCGACTCCTAGCCAGAGCTTGCATTAAAAAGTTACACGAATTTTGGAAGATGCAAAATTAACCAAAATGTAAACAAAAGAATAATTTCAAAATTTTCAATTTAGAAGCCATAATTATTAAGATTCTATTCGAAAATGTTTTCACAAGCACATAGAAAAATTAGTAAGGTCTGCTGGTTCCGTAGGTCAGTTGGGAGAGCGTCAGGTACGGTATGCTGAAAGCGTTAGTTGGAATCCTGCCGGATCAAAGGAATTCTTCTCGGTGTTCGACCTTTGTATTAATAATTATAACATACTTGTGGAGTAATTTCACAAAAAATAGTTGAATATCATGAAAGTGAAACATGGTACAAAGCTGTCGTACATATTGAAATACTTACGTCATGTAGCAGATAAGGACACTCTTAAAATGGTGTATCAGCCTCTTGTGCAATCTATCTTGATCTTGGAGACCTAAAATACAAATCTCTGATTTAGTTTAGGGTCTATCCAGAAAATATCTACTCTGTTACGTAAGTTTTTTATTAAGTACCTAGTCTTATTACTTTGTAAAAGGAAAAATAAACGATTTTTATTATTCATATTATCATCATCGTCGTCGTTGTCGTCGTCATTATAATCATCGTGATATTCAATAAATATACGAGTAAAATGTTACGAAGGTTTCAAATCTGAATACTAAAACATTGACTTACAAATAAATGGACGACGGGTCTAATACAAAAACCACGAGAAAAATGTCCCAAGTCAACCTATTCGAAATTTAAATTGTAATGTCATCGCAGTATCGCGCTGTCAGTAGAACAAATGAAGATTGTCGCGCTCTGTATACGATTTTAGCGCCTTACAAGTGCGGACACTTTTTAGCGCGGACCCGACGTCCATATAATTGTAAGTCAATGTACTAAAAAGACTATTAATTTCAAATAGGCCGGAGCTTTAGAACAGCCATTTCATACTTTACCCTTAATATTAACTTAGGAACTATTAAGCACTTGAACGCCGTAGAGAATAGGAAGTCTAACGAGATTCAACAGAGGCTTATTCGGTCGCTGCCGTGGCAAACGCTGCCTGATCTTCCGCCTGATAGTCGGAAATATTACAATTATAGTAATAAATAACAATAACTGATTGGAAGAGAGTACTGTTACCTAATTCGTAACGCCGAAGAATAATGTGAGCATGACTGCGTTCCAGTTTAGACGGGTGCTGGTGAAATTACAGGCACATGGAACATGTCAACTTACATTTCAGGGTGACAATTAAAACTTTGAGTGGCACTGCAACTGTTATAGTCACAGAACAATAAATACAGTAGAAGTGGTTAGTTAGTGTCGAAAGACGCACTTGAGGTCAGTCCGCCATTTTGGCTGTGTATGGTATGGTTGTCACTCTTTCGCGCAAATTCTCTAAAATCTCAGACAAATGCCTTATTGTGCTGTTTTGTTCGTAAATTTTAAATTTTCTGTTTATCGAATTGATACAGATGTTAATCGTTCGCCGTAGTCCTGCTATGGGCCGCAAGATGGCAGCACGTTGAATAAAATGTAAACATAAAATCAAAACGTCCTAACTTGCAATAAATGTATTGAACTGTCAACGATATAGCGACTGGGTAACGTTTAAATTATATTATCAATCCAGAATTTGTTACATCTTTTTAAATTAGAAACTATGACCAATTATTATCAAGATTTCGTAGTGTTTGTTTATTATTTGGTTGTGTGGGTTTTGGCGACAGCGGTTCAGATAGAAATCGAGGCTAAAGGCACTTCCATTTTTTCTTCCGTGGCTATAGTTATCAATTATCACCACCAGGTGCACGATTTGTTCGTCCCATAACTTGGTATCATAAAAAAAACCTTTACCAATCAATGAAACAGTGACGCTTTCTTGTAAAGCATAATAAGATATCTTTGAATAAGCTTTCGCATGATATTATATTTTCGTGTGTTGTAATAAAAAGAGGCAAGTGCCGTTGACATGACACGCGCCGGAGCAGCGGTTGTACTGCGAATGTGTCACAATTTGTAGCGGACGTGCCTACGTGCGGCGCTCGTCGCTGTGAGGTATGTTGCAGAGGCATATTGTACATCGACACTGACCACGTAGCAAAATAACTTTATTTTATTTTATAACAATAATATCGATAGCGTCTGTGGCCCCGGCGGTGTGCACTGTGGGCGCTATAGATAAATGACACCGAGAGGTTCTCGGTAGGATCAATTTGTGATTCGAAGTTTATAATGGTCGACGTAGTTTGGGTACTAATTTTCTAGTATAAAACCAGTGTTATTTGTATATTATTACAAAAGTAATACAGCATTAATATGTATTTGAATACTAAAAAACAAAAAATAAATGTTTGATATATTTATAGACTCATTGCATAAGGAAGCCCTGAGTCACGGATGCCATGGACACACTCATAGACAACCACTAAATACACTGAAACTCACGATAGCAATAAATATAGGCCATACAAATATTTCTCCCGGCCCGGGAATTGAACCCGGTACCTCTGCGTGGCAGACCAGCAACGTTCGGCCACGAAGGCATTTAAATTCAAATTCAACTTTGTTATCACACAAAAACCACACGCGTAAAAGTACAAAAAGAAAATAAATAAAAACAATAATCCATATTCATTTGCTTATTGTACAATACAAATATAACATATGTATATGCATTATTTAAAGAGTTTACACTATTAGTAAATAATTCTTTTCTAAAAATCTTTTTTGCGTAAGGTCGCACTGCTTATCAAGCTGTCATGCACCCGGGTAGTAGCAGCAAAAAATAAGTGTAGAGTTATAACCACCATCTTAATGTTGCAGCTTGTAATAAAAAATCCTGTAGTGCCTAGCTTCGACTTAGGTATGGCGTAAGAATAGGGAATGGATGTATTAGGCCACCCATTAAACGATGATATCCAACTTTAGGTTATCTAGTGAAAATGTACTTCAATTTTAGGTTTTAAAAAGCTCCCGTTGCTTCCGAAATGAGCACCGGTTTTAATACAATCGCAAAAACAAATTTCGCGTTCATTTTTCGTAAAAGATTTTTCTTCCAAAGTTTATTTTTAAATTATGGCACCAATTACCTACCTCCCGGCGTTCTGACGATCGACTATTCAGTCGAGAGTAAAGCTAAATTATTCGCCCCTAAGGTGCACCGCTCTGGTTACCTACAACACCGTTCGTAATTAAATTAAACCCTGACTTAAAACAATGCCCTTAATCCCACCCTTGGGCGCAAGTTTCATAATTATGAGGCTAGGATTATAATTATGTAAGTTGCTCTATTGGTTACTTTGCGAGTATATCGCCAACATCGTACTTATAAAAGACAAATTGACTTTTAAAAGTGTTTTAATCGGTAAACTATTTTTTGTTTTTATGTTCTATAATCTTTTATATCTGTTTCCTATTTATTGGCCAACGATAAGTATCATACATATTATCCCGCTTGTCTCCGTCCAGGGTATGAACCATAAACCTCCACTTGCTACACACCTGACAAACGTTCGCGCTCCACTCGCTTGACTTAATCTAGAATTTATTAAGGACACCTCAAAATGATCGACAAAAGACATGTGGTTACCTCTTCCATAGGGCGCACTGTAAGTTTCCGGAACTGGCCACTTACATAAACAATATTTAAAAAGTAATTACAACATTTGAAAATGGATCTCTTTGGCTGTAGGCTGCAGTTTGTTTCATCTGTCACTTGTTTTTAGATTGTGGCGTCATTTTAGAAACTGGCTGTCTACATCACCATGGATTTAACTCGTGAAAATTTTCATAGCATGATTTTCTATGAATTTAAGTGTAATTTAACAGCTCAGTGGAGCTTCGCACGGACTCGCAAGATTACTATTTATAGCTGGTTTGCGGAATTCAAACGCGGTCGTGTGAATCTCTGCGACGAATTTCGTGATGGTCGCCCGTCCACTGCTGTAAACAAACGAAAACATCGACATACCCATGAGATTCGGGCATGTTTAGGCATAGATATGAGTTAAATATAATTAATACTACACGTAACGGGTGTGAAAAAGCTGTGCACTCGGTGGATCCCACACAATTTGACTGAGGCTCAAAAAACGGATCGCGTCACTTGGTGCAATGCCATGCTTAACAGATTCAACGAAGTCAAACTTGGCGTCACATTTGGTGTGGGACATAATAACAGGCGACGAAATATGGATGTATAGTTACGATCCCAAAACAAAGCAGCAATCCAGCGTATGGGTCTGTCGAGATGAGCCGAAACCAACCAAAGTGGCGCGCGTGCAAAGTGCCTCTGAGCGGATGATTGCTTCTTTTTCTAATAAAACTGGACACATGGCTACCGTTGCTTTGGAGAATCGTTGTACCGTGAATAGTGATAGATAACCGACCATTTCTTTGCCGGAAGTTATTGATAAACTCCGTAAAAATAACCGTACACGCCGCATCATCTTGCACCACGATAATGCCAGTTCTCACACGGCCAGACAGACAAATGAATTTTTGAAGGTGAACAACGTTGACCTTATGAGCCATCCCGCGTACAGTCCCGACCTGGCACCTTGCGACTTTTATTTATTTCCAAAAATTAATAACCAGCTACGCGGTCAACGATTTTCATCACCTGAAGAGGCTGTCGAAGACTATGAAAAATATGTTTCAGAGATTGTCACGGAGGAGTGGCTTAAATGCTTTCAAAATTGGTTCATTCGTATGAAAAAGTGCATTAACGCTGACGGAGAATATTTTGAGAAACAATAAATTCATTTCTGACCATTTAGGTATAGTATTTTTTTTATTAATTCCGGAAAGTTATAGTGCGCCCCACGTAGTACCTTTTAGTAGCAGTAGAGCTCCTTGTGTAAGAGTTCGTCCAGGGAAATACTGCCACTTTACCTATTTCTGCCGCCAAGCATTAATGTAAGCGTTGCTGCGGTTCGGTTTAGTAGGGTAAGGGAGCTGGTGAAATTACAGACACATGAGACTTTCAACTTATGTCTCGTGATGACGGGCGCAGTGGCAGTGCCCATAAGGTCTTTGCGATTTAAAGCTCTGAACGGTACTGCAACTGTTATGGATAGACATGTCGCTTATCACCATGCGCACGATTTGTTCCTCTCGTTACTTAGTATTATAAAAAAAGCCTCAAAGTCTCGATCTCACACGTTTCCATCCATACTATAAATAAACCTTGGTGATTCCTAAATTCTAAATTCTTTTATAGAACATAGTTCCATGTAATATGGTTAATACTGATTGAAATACGAAAAAACCAACGACCGAGAACTTTGTGTTGTAATATCTATAGGTCATGCCTGCGACCCAATTCTGATGCGGTAGAGAAAATGTCACAGTAGAGATATATAGAAAGTACATGGCCCATATCGATCGCAAACAGTTTTGGTATTTTCAGAGCCTCACTTATAAGTATAATTGGACACTCAGCGCTCGACGTCGAATGAGTGGACGGGAGACAGTAGAAATAGAGATGTCGCCCACAATGTCGTGTAACAACGAGACAGATGTAGCAATGTATTGGTAACATCTCTTTGGATACGGCAAAACGTTGACGTGCTGTAGCGACAACACGGCAGGTTTTCCAAACAATGGAATGTGTTCTAATAAAGGTTTCAGAATCTTCGACGTTTAAACACTGTAAATGCGACATTATGGAACTTAGAAAATATCGCAACTTGCAAAAATAAGTGCAATGGTCTTCTCTGCCTATCATCATCATCATTATTAACTTATACGTCCCATTGCTGGACACGGGTCTCCTCGAAAGGTTTCGGCCATAGTCATACACGGATTCTCACAACACAGAACAGTCTACCACCACTCTTAGGCACAACTCACATTGGCGCAGAGTCGAAGCGTCGCGACGCATCATGTTTTTTGCCTATAGCATATTCATCTCTGTTTTCCCATTATTAAGGTACAAATTAAATTGTGTTATGCAAATATGGAAACGCGAGTCATTGCGCGTCGTCGCGCGTTACTTGCGCGCAGTGAGGCGTCAGACGCCGACCACACTGTGATCCGGGCACACTAATGCGAGTGTCGTCGCGTCGCCAGGCGTCGTAGTTGAAAAACAGGATGCGCCAGTGTGAGTTGAGCCTTGGGCTAAAACTATGGTGCTGTAAGAACTACAATGAAGAGCACCTTTGTCTTGAATCTCGTTAAGAGTAATTAGCAAAAAGCAAGAAATCAAATTAGAATGTACCCAAAGGTAACTTCGAAAATGCTAATATTTTTATTTAGTAAGTTAATGAACGGACGAGTCTCGACCGTTTAAATAAGGCTGGCATTTACAGTCTCTATAAGGGAAGTTGCTCGAAAAAGGTCACCGTTATTCAAGCGCTGTCCGAAAGAGTGACAGTTTTGTGAAAAATATTTAAAAAATGAAGGAAAAGGTATTTTTTTAAATTAAGAGGTGTTTATAAATTATTTTCTAACCGGTTATTAGAAGTCAATCTACTAGCAAGAGGGTGAGCGTGTATTGTTATTTTGTAAACAACTTTCACAGTACGCTGTGCTACGGAAAAATCGGTTCGACACTGAACAGAATTCGTAGCAGTAACAACGCCATCTTGAACAATAATTGCTAATAAAATAGAAGAACCTGAAGGTCTACTCTCAAAATATACAACCGCAGCTGCGTACGAAATCAAAACGGTTCGTGAGCTGTCCGCAGTTCGTTAGCCACAACGCTTTCATTTTCGGCTTCGGATCCCATAGACAATAACGGACCGATAACGTGAATGTGAAATGTGAGTGGTGAAATACGTTCTTTTACACGCTTATACAAAAATGTAACTGAACAAATGGCGGATTTCTTTAGTGTTGTACCATAATCTATCAAAAAATCATTATCGACTTGTAAGAATAGAATAGAATAGAATAGAATCGTTTATTTCATGTTATCAATGTCACAATATTGCAATTGGAAATACAATGTCAAGGGATAACTATGATCGTCAGTAATAAAATTATAATAATAATAATGAATATAAAATAAAGTAGTATAACTACTGCTTGTCGAATAAAATAAAATTAAAATTGTTTCAAAAGAAACTCATTGACACTGTACAATTCAATATCCAATAAAAGGTTTTTTAGTCGCGAACAAAACGTTTCATCGTTTCTAACACTTTTCAAGTCTGTGGGTAGATGTTCGTAGAATCGGGGACATATTACCCGCGGATTTCTAGTTGCAAGTTCGCAAGTGGGAATTTTTAGTAGTTAAAGTTGTCATTGGGAAAAAATCGGAAATGAGAGGATAATTTTATTTTCAGGAACTAAGAATGCCTAGTAAATGAGTCTTGTTTAATCTAAATTAACTATAAAATTATTTACCAATAAACCTAATGATATAGTAGCATTATCATGTAATCTAGTTACATTCAAAGTTCTGTTAAGTTTTGACTTATCAAAATGCAAGCGAACAAATGATAAGTCTTTGATCCAATGTTCATATTCGGCAGTCATAGATTTCCAACCATCCTTTCTTTCTTGTTTCATTTGTAGGTTAACTTGAAATAATAAATTGTGTACGGTTTTCATACACTTGTAAGTTCTTCGTTAAATATTCGCGCGGTTTGCAACGTCAAATACGTCATTCACGAAGACGCCCCCTATTGGCGGGCGTAAGCACTACACGCCGTTACTTTTCGAGCACCTTCTCGACGCGCGCTCCACCTCAACAAGGCAAAAATGACCGGTGTTCTCTAAAATACATAAATTACCTAAAATCTCATGAGACCGTGAAACCTGGTGCTAAACAGACATATCGTGAACTTATCCATAACTCAAAGCCGTGCCCCGCGGATCAAATTATCCTCATCGTGGTGTCGCCCAAATCGCAGCACGCGGTGCCGGCTAGCTAGCCGCTGTGATCCAGCAGCTCCTGTATCTTCCTCAACCAGATCAAGGTAAGTGGTGCTTTGTTCAGTGTTTGGCATTGACGGTGCAAACCTGTAGGTACGGTTCTCATCTTCCAATAGGAATCGCGAGACGGCTCATTGTGGAGTTACGTCTATCCTGCAGATGTATGGATCCTTACCATTTTGTTACATTCATTCCCATACAAATTGATTAATAATAAAATAATAAAAATCTCGCAGTGGATTGTTTTAATAACAGAATATCACAACAACACTATCTCAAAATAATCGTTAACAACAATTATCAAAATATTCAAACAAACAAGCAATCTGAAGTAACCAAAGCAAAATCTGGTAACAACTTAAATACGTCTAATTACATGTGATATTTGGGCCATTTGGGTGATTTATAGCCAAAAAAATAACACATATCAGTGCAATGTAACATTCGGTTGGTTTTCGCTTTTGTTAATGCCACATCCCTTGATGGCGCAGCGACGTATTTTTATTAATACCTAATTGTTCTCACTGTCAATATTTTTGTCCATTTTATTACAATTCATGCGAATAATTCAATAAAACACTTGGTAAAACATTTGTTTTGACATTTGATGTATTTCCCTTTGACAACGGTATCATGTACTGCGAAATGGATACAGTTGACATTTAAGATGACGTAACGTATTTTCGATTCCCGAGTTTGGCACAGACCAATGTAATGCTATCTCTTTAGGCTTACGACAGCACTCAGTAGTTAAACAAAGACAATAACATGTTTATGTTTTCAACGTCAAAATGCATCATATCGACACCGGAAAGCGATCTTGTCGTATCTCGAAAAATAGGACTTTACACCAGGGCCGAAAAACCATTACAAAAAATATAATATAATAATATAATATAATAACGCACACACTCAACTTAGCCCCGCACTAGGGAAACCCTGTGTCGCGGGTGCCATGGACACACACATAGACAACCACAAATTACACCCAAATTCACGAGAGAAATAAATGTAGGTCATACAAATATTTCTCTCGGCCCGGGAATCGAACCTGGGACCTCTGCGTTGCAGTCCGGCATGGTAACCGTTCGGCCACCGAGGTAGTTCTATCTTTGCAATATAAAATATACTCTGCGTGGCTTATTAAACATTTTGAATTTAAAGCCATCGTCAAAATGACCACGTGTCACTGTCATAAAGCATTTGTTTAAAAATAGTATCTGTCATCGTGAAAAATGACGACGAGATTTTGAAAATACAAATCTTCAATTTCTAAAAATGTAGTTAATATACATAATCCAACAAATAAATATTGTGTAATAAGGTTGAATGTGCACGCCATTTCTGACCAAATAGAAACGCTCCCCGAGTTCATGCAGAAGCATCGATGTATTGACGTAGTTGTCTGCTACAAGATCTGAAGGGAAATAAGTTAATAACCATATTATCTACGGCCTAGCAGGCTCCACCAAGACTAGCTTCAGCAAGTGCTAACAGAAGGTATGTTTTTAGATTTTGTATCTTTGTTCTTATTTATAATTTCTAGATGCTCAATCTATATCTTTGGGTATAGCCTCTTGGGCCTATCTTCTCTAAGCAATAAAAATGTTTTCATTACGCATGCGCACGAGCATGTATTAGTAAGAAATTGTATTATTTTGAATTAATGTTTGTTTTTATTACGTTTTCAACAGGGTAAAGCGGCATCGCAGCGGAAGGGCGGGACTTGCTCCACACAGCTGTAGCAACTTGATAGCAGCTGCAGTTGCAGTATTTGTAGTTGTTTTATAATTATTAAAATAAAAAGTTCATTGTGTTCACTCGTTAAATCGTTACATCAAGTGCAAATGTTTATATTTTACGTAGGTATGAGTCGTTAGTATATGATTCAATACACAACAAGTTAAAAATTCAAACACAAGTTCCTCTACAATACTAGAAATTATTTCAGGCCATTCAATCTCTTGATGGTGTCACTCGCAATTTCGTACGTCTCCATTCCGTTACATATTGAACTCAACATAATATGTTGAGTTGAGTTGCCCATGTGTAGAAAATACATGGGCAATTTACGGTGTGTTACTTCCATCAACGCATTACATTATTACTAGGCCATCTTTGTTCACATATTGATAGCTAGCGCACAGACATAGCGCGGTTTGTCTTTAAAAAAAGTATATTTGTTACTGAAGTTTCTACCTCTTTGTGTACGACACAATGTAAGACATGCTTACGAATGAACATAACGTGCAATCTGACAAACAAACCACATATGCAGATAGAGAAATAACTTCTTGGTGGTGGGTCAGTAAACCTGGAATATTTTTGAATACCCTGCGTGTTACATCCTCAAAAAGATTGTGCAAAATTCTTGCAGCGAGCCAGTAATCGCTTACAACTTTGCCATCAGTAAGCGATACCAAGAAACTGCGATTCCTTTGACACTGTAAAAAACGCGGGTAGGCGCCTAAGTGAACACACGAAATATTTTCTGCTCCCAAATTTTTTTTATTTAAAAATAGTAAATGTGTATATATTTCAAAATTTAATTCACTGGCACTTAGGTTGACTGTCTCCTAACTCTCACACAACTTTCTCTCACATTATCCATCTTCTGTATAATGGACGCCTCAGCAGAGCAGCTCATGAAGAGTATTCATGAATTATCTTCGCTGTTCAATAGCAGGATGGGCGAATTCGAGAAGAATATTCAGCAGCCCGGCGCTAACACAACGGTGAAGAGTCTTACAGCGGACTTCTACACTTTTAAGTCCTTTGTTTGGAAAACCATTGGCATGCTAAAATCCCAGGTGGAGCTCCTGCACATCTCCTTTGATCGTCTTGAGATGCACTCCCGCAGGAAGGTCTTGCTTTTTCATGGAGTCAAGGAGGATGTTGGGGAAGACACTTGCAAGAAAGTTTCGGTCATATTATCTGACCAATTGAAGTTGTCCGGCATTAGTAACGAGGCATTTGAATCTTGCCATAGATTGGGTGCTAAAAGGAACACAGCCCGGCCTATATTGGTTCGTTTTACCACTGTGCATCTACGGTCCATGGTGTGGAAAGCTAAAACCGCGTTAAAGGGATCCAAAACGTCGATTTCCGAGTTTCTGACAAAGCCGCGGCAGGACGTGTTTGTGGCAGCTCGAGCTCACTTTGGTATGAAGAGGTGCTGGTCGGCTGACGGAGTTATAGTTGTCCTTCTTCCTGATAAGAACCGTAAGAAGATTGTTTCTTTGGCTGAGCTAAAACTATTGACTTCTCAGTACACCAAGGATTCCTCGTCATGACTTCGTACTGTGCAGTAAAATGACGATCTATCGGGTTTGTTGTGACCGTTGTAATTTTGCCGGCTTATACTCTGTTCGTATTTTTAAATTATTGTGGGGTATTCAGTTTACATTATATATAATTTTAACAATCTCACCCACATAATGTCAATTTCACTTTTTTTTGTCTTTTTTCTTGTTTACTTTTATGCTCCCCATAGACAGGCAGAGTCTTTAATGCATACAGCCTTCTCTGTTGTCACTTTTCTTATGGCTATGGAACATTATACTTACAGCAAATTCCAATTCAAATTGTGTTTTTCCATTCATTTTATTTATTTTATTAATTTGAAATTGTAATTATACTGTCACATTTTTAATTTTTAAGTTTTTTTTTTTTTTTTTGTAAGTTTGGAGTTGCTCAACATGTCAACCTAGGCAGTGAGTTCTTTTGGCTAATTTAATTTATTAATTTTTTTTATTTTAAATATTTTTTGTTTGTTTGTTTTATATCTATATAATATTTTCGTATTTTACGTATTTATTAAGTTTACATATTTATTTTTCAATGATTGTAGAAGATGAATATTTTTCTTGCTCTTCCGATGATTACGAAAGTGCGCAAAGTCTTAATTCTAGTCTTTCTGACTCTGATCCTCTTGAAGATAAGCTTTCTAATATATTTAGCAATAACTCCAAATTTCTTTCCCTAGTGCACATCAACGCGCAGAGCATTCCCGCTCACTACAACGATCTTCTCACATCTTTTAGCGCCGGCGTAGTTGATAGTATTCTCGTATCGGAAACTTGGCTGAAGCCTTCATTACCTTCGACTAGCTGTTCCATTCCAGGCTACAAACTCTTTCGCAATGACCGTACGGGCTGCGGGGGTGGTGGTGTTGGTGTTTACCTACGTAGCCACATTCCTGCTGACGTTGTTTGCAGTTCTCAGTCACAGTATACTGGATCTTTGGAATATCTGTTTCTTTCAGTAGTAGTCCACCATAAAAAAATTCTGCTTGGTGTTTTATATAGCCCAAATGACAAAACAGACTACTTTAACACCTTGGAAGGTACTCTTGTAGACTTGGTTCCCCTTTTTGATCATGTTGTTCTTATGGGCGACCTAAATACTTGTATTCTCAAGAATAACTACCGTTCGGATAAGTTATTAGCTTTGACGTCTGCGCTTGATCTCCAAGTGCTGACGACATTGAAACCGACCCATTACTTCCCTAACAGCAGACCTTCCCTGATTGACTTAATGATTGTTTCTCACCCTAAGCTGGTCCTTTCGCATGGGCAGATGGATGCTCCTTTTTCACATCACGATTTAATTTTTCTCTCTTACAGAGTGCGTCCACCTAAAGTTAAAGGAAAGGTCCGTCTATTGCGCAATTTTAAGCATATGGATCTTGTTCGTTTGAGAGAGGATATTGGTCGGGTTGACTGGTCTTTGCTTTTTTCGTCTGACAGTATTGACGTTAAGGTTGATATTCTTAATACTGAACTTGTAAAAATTTATGACTCTCATGCACCAGTACGTCCAGTACGTGTCAGACACGCACCAGCTCCTTGGCTTTCGCCTGAGATTAGAAGGGTTATGGTGAAGCGTGATAGAGCCAAGTGCCGTCTAAAACGTGAGCCCTCTCTATTAAACCTCGAAGCCTATAAGAAGTTACGAAATCTCTGCAACAGAATGTGTAGGGATGCTAAACGCCGTTATATTCATTCCACCATTCAAAATCTTTCTCAGGCTCAGGTCTGGAAATTTTTGCATTCTATTGGCGTGGGCGAGTCCATGGATGTTTGTCAAAGCAACGTGGATCTCAATGCCCTAAATTCTCATTTTTCGACTCCCCCTGTCATTCTTAACCATCTTACTAAATCCAGTACCCTTTCTTCTCTTTCTAATCTTGTTCCACCTGTTTGTCCCCCTTTTACTTTTAACATGGTCTCAGAAGAAACTGTAATGAAATGTGTCCGCTCAATCTCCACCAAAGCCATCGGCAGTGACAATTTGAGCCTCGACATGATTCTACCTGTGTTGGAGGACATTGCACCTGTTGTTACTCATATCATAAATTATTCTCTCTCGCGCAGTGTTTTTCCAGCACAATGGAAAAAGGCTTTTGTTATACCTCTCCCTAAAATCCCAAATCCTACATCACTTTCACAATACCGTCCTATTTCTATTCTTCCTATCCTCTCTAAAGCTCTTGAGTCCATTGTCCATAGACAACTTTATTCTCACCTCATCTCCCATAACCTTTTATGTCCATATCAGTCTGGCTTTCGTCCATCTCATAGTACTGTTAGTGCTTTACTGAACATTACTGAAGACATACGTCATGCTATGGATGAAACGAAGCTCACTGCTATTGCTTTGTTGGATTTTAGTAGTGCATTTAACTCCGTTGATTTGGACATTCTCATGGGTACTCTTCAGGCTGTTAATATCTCCTCTACTGTCCTTAGTTGGTTCTCTTCTTATCTCTTTGGTCGCCAGCAGTGTGTGAAAACTAATGATGGCTCGTCATCCTGGTCTAATTTAACTGCTGGTGTACCTCAAGGCGGCGTACTTTCTCCCTTACTCTTTTCAATTTTTATTAATAATATTTCCCGCGTAATTTCTTCTCCCTTCCATCTGTATGCTGACGATCTTCAACTCTATCGTAACTTTAAGGTAGGTGAGGTCTCTGAGGCAATTTCGGCACTGAATTTCGATTTGTTGGCTATCCAGTCATGGGCTAAGTCGTTTGGCCTCTTAGTTAATCCTGCTAAGTCGCAGGCCATGATTGTTGGTAGTAGCAGAATAAGATGCAAGCTTGATTGGTCCTTAGTACCTGCGTTGGTCTATGATGGAACGTCCATTGCATATACTGACAAAGCCAAAAATCTAGGCATAATAATGGATTGTACCTTGTCTTGGACCTCTCATGTTAATGAGGTCAGCAGGCGTATGCACCACTCATTTCACTCCCTCAAACGACTCCAATATTTTCTCCCTTTTCATACTAAAATTATGCTAGCGCAAACTCTTCTTCTCCCCATACTTGACTATGCCGACGTTTGTTATTTAGATGTGACCGTGGAGCTTTTAAATAAATTAGAGCGCTTACAAAACCTGGCTATTCGGTTTATTTTCGGTCTCCGTAAATATGATCATGTTTCCGAATTTCGTGCTCGGTTAAATTGGCTCCCAATTCGTCTTCGCCGTGATGTGCATATCCTGTCCACTATTTATAATATACTTCGCGACCCTAACTCCCCACCCTACCTTCGTTCCCGGTTCCAGCTGCTGCCCCCTCCCACCCGCTCTAGACGTCCCTGCATCACTAAGACGCTCGTTCAACCCAGCTGCAATACTAATTTCTTTTTTAACTCCTTTTCTTGTCGTGCAGTGCAGTTGTGGAATAAACTCCCTTCCCACATCCAGGCGAGCCCGTCGATTGCTTCTTTCAAGAAAAGTTTGAAAGCGCACTTTCTTGCAGAACTTTCTTCGTAATCATCTTATTGTTTCTTAATTATTATTATTTTTTTATTATTATATATTTATATATATCTATATATATTATGATGATGCTATTTATTATACGTTATTTATTGTATTTATTTATAATACTTATGTGTGTATCGGTATTTATACAAATTTATTCGATAGTTTATAGTATTTCACCCTCTCTATCTTGCACGCTGTTGCCCGCTTACAACTTACGCTCTCACCACCATAGGTTGACTGGAAGAGATCTCTTTTAGAGATAAGTCCACCTTTGCTCACTTTTGTTCACAGATTTTTTCTTGTTGTTTGTTTTTTTTGGTGCAATAAAGAATATATACTGTCACTCTTCTTCATCTTCACGTATTTCTTGTCCGAGCACCGCCACAACTAACAGTATTCACGATTTTTTTTACACAAACGATGTACAAACGATACCGCTCGAGCTATCGTTGGTTTTATGTCAGTTCTACGATGAAAATAATGTCAAAATACGACACGGAAGCTGTCATTTGGCGTTTCGGAGTAAGGTATCCGCAACAACTTGTGTCAAATCACGATCTTCGACTCGTCTTTACTTCCGGGTCCGATACGTAGCTAAAACGATGATCGTTGCTTCATATGTTGTATCACGTGTTGAGGTTATGAATTCCGATATACATGTCAAAATCTTGTCAAAATGGCTTTTCGTAGTAGCTTTTTCAACGTCTGATGTCGGACACATAAATCACGCGTTTCATTCCGCAATAGTTCCACAATCGGGCATATAACACGTTTCATAATAAGAAATTCTTAAAACGAAGGACGTACGCAGCTACGTGTATCGGATTTTACTTTTGGGAGTAGACGCTCTATAATAAAGCACCTCATTAATTTTACTAAGACGAAGTAACTCTACTAACATAATAATAATATAAATCTGTCACTAATTAAATACATAGATTCTTGTTGTTGGAAATAAATGCTTCTTATTCTTAGTATTATTTAAAGACGGAGAGTAATTCTGAAGGTATTCTCTTTTATCTATTTATATTGTAAGGTTCAATTTACATTGTGGCGGAACGGATAGAGCGGAAGCGTCATTTCGCCTCGCTGCATGAGTCGCTGGAGTGCTCGAGTATTTGCGAGCTTTCTCGCGACTGCGCCTTGAGATTGTCGTATTTCATTGATGTATTTCATCGAATGTAAAATTTCATCGAGAGGGAATTCCGCGGAAGACGCGCGACTTGTTTTTTGGCTCGTACCTAGTTTGTACGTTACATAATTGACTAAAAAGTTCATTACGTTATGGACAATATCGTTACAAAAACTCGCTTCCGTTCCGTTTCGCCGCAACATAAATTGAACCTTATTGATAGGTCTCAAGGTTAGGTCATGTATTAACATAACCCTGCGCAAGGGTATTGCAATTATTAGGATTCAATTATATTGTAAAAGAAACAATTAAAATATCAGGTAACTAAATTTGTACACATTTCAGAGTATAAATAGCACTTTGTCAATAATATATTTTTAAGTAGGTGGTAAAAAGACATTCCCTGTTTCATATTTTATTGTGTCAGGGATTTTATTATACATTTGTACGGCTAATAGTGTGGATTGTTTTCGAACATTTGAAATTTTATGTGCAGAATTTGTAGTTGTTAAGTTTATTGAATATCAGGATGTTTGACTACCATGATATTCAATTATATTTTGTGAAATTGCTCTAGTTTATTATAATTTATTAATACAAAGATCAAATGCTGACAAAAAATTCATTCGATCCGGCTGGATTCGAACCAAAATCTTCTAGCAAACCGTGTCAGATGCTATGCCAACTAAGCCACGGAACGAACCAGCAGATCTCACGAAATTTCCTCCGTGCTTGTCGCAGATCTTTTGGTTTTTTAACGACTATTTTGCGCCATCTGTGAGATATCTATTTCTTCACTCAGCCATCGAAGGAATTTTCTCTAAGTGTTCGATCTTTGTATTAATTAATTGTAAGAAAGTAGTGGAGTTTGTAGTTGTTTATTTTCTACCTTTTTAGCTCCACAACTCAGTTATACAAGGTAGTCAAGGTTTCGACAGTGCGCCAACTTTTCATTCTTCACACGGTTCCGAAGTAACAAGTAAATATCTATAGTAACGTTGAAGTAGACAGAGCTGGTAGGTATTCTTCGACAATGCCACAGTTGATCATTGTCAGGGATTAGTATATTTTCTATTCTGCATTTGTGCTAAAGGCTTCCTAGAAGTTCAGCGGCCTCAAGTTATTATTATTATTTACACTAGAACACGTTGCGCAGTGTTTAAAAACCTTGTCAGTCCACATTTCGTGTGAAGCTTAGCAAGAAAAGTGTTTTCAATATTTCAAACCTAGGACGAAAATTCCTCTGCGCCAACTTTGTATGGTTTTGTCACTGACTTACAAATAAATGGACGACGGGTCTAATACAAAAACCACGAAAAAAATGTCCCAAGTCAACCTATTTAAACTTAGTGACATGTAAAGGAATATGAAAAAGCTAAAACGTTGAATTTAAATTGTAATGTCATCGCAGTACTGTCTAATTTTGCTTGCTTCGCTGTCAGTCGAACAAACGAAGACTACAGCGTGAATAACTCTGTATACGATTTTAACGCCCTATAAGTTCGGACACTTTTTAGCGCGGACCCGACGTCCATATAATTGTAAGTCAATGGGTTTTGTAGAAAACTTTCTTCACAGTTCTTCGATTTTTATATTTAGAGTTTAAAAATTATAACTCAAGAAATTAAAAGAAAAACAGAATTCTGTAACAAAATTTTTATATTTTTATTGAAATTTTATAGCATCCGTCTCAAAATATTTCCCCGAAATTCCAGGCGTTTTCAATTTATAAAATTTTAGACACGCATATCGCAAATATTTCACGAAATTAGGAGCTTTTTTGTTAATATGCAATTATTTGTTAAGTAAAAAAATATGAGTAATTTATGGAAATTTTCGATTTTCTTTCAGCGCAAAGTTACAAAAATAGTCTTTTAAATTCGTGTTAAAATCGTGGTTATAAATATTTAGCACCATTTTTATTATTCAGTTATAATAAATTTTGCCAAATTCTGAGGTGAGCTCATACAGCCACTTGGTGGATGGCGGAGGACGGCTAGCGGCGAGGATGTAGTCCAAGAAGGAGATGGCGGGATGACTTGAACAAGTATATATAAAAGACTGGCATAAGATTGCGTCAAACAGGAACAGGGCAACCGCTCTTCCAAGTGACCTACAGATCAAGTTTGGTTTTAGCGGTTCTTTGCCGTAACGCCACGAGAAAACTATGAAAGTTGTTTCTCGTTCAACCAGGTACCAGACAGCTCCCAGAGGTTGACAAGCGATGTCGCTTTATGAAATGTAATTTTGATTTTAATATCATGAAACAAAAATAAATGAATGTCACGGTAGTAAAAAATCACGATATCCAATTAATTTAAAAAATCAATTTTAAGTATAAAAATTTAAGAACTTTGAAGTGTTCTTCAAAGTTTTATAAAATTCATATAAAACAATATAAAATATACATAAAATAATTTTGTAATCATATAAAATAAATACAGTAGAAGTGCTTAGTTTTCATGACACGTGAGCCAACAGTTCGTGGGGTTGCACAAAGTTGCGCTCAAGCCGCCATTTTCGCTTTGGTACGTTAAGGTCGTGTCAATTATCTCGCGCAAGTCGTCGAAAATAGTAGAAAAGTGAACGATATGCCAACAGGGTAAAGTTGAAATTATATTAACAGTCCAGAATTTGTTATTTCTTTTTAAATTTGAAATTACGATCTATCATTATCAAGATTTCACAGTGTTTCAAATTATGAACGTGTGAGTTTTGGCGATAGCGGTTCAGGTGGTTATTGAGGCTTAAGGCATTTCCGTTGTTTTTTCAGCGGGAACATCAAAACGTGTCACTTGCGAAGCTTCACTCGGAATGTCCGGGTCTCCGGGATCCGGAAACGAATACGAATCGGAAGCTCTGCGCAAACGCGCCCTTCGTTCATTTGTAACGGAAGTAAAAAAATGTAATAACCAAACATAATGAATAAAACAATTGCCGTGATAATAGGGTTCGAATTCTATAAAAAATACCCCATATGTTGAAGCATTTTCAATCTTCAATATCTCCTAACATAGTTAAGACGATCATCTCTAAAGATTTCCGGAACTAGGATGTCTATTCAATTACGCCTATTAAAATACAATACGTCTAAATTAATTTCGCCCTCATCCCTTGCCACGCTTAACAATTGCCCCTAATATTTCCCCTGCAAACCAGGAAAGCCTTAAGCAGAGACGCAGCTTAATTAAGAACAGTAAATCAACAAGCAAATCCTTCGTTATAAAATTTTTAGTTAATAATTCCAGTGAATTTTTGGACAAATAAATTATATTTGTATACAATAATTTTAAAATATCGTCATAGAACTGTGGCTTATAGTAAGTATTCTACGATACGAACATGACCTATTCATAATTTCGCGTCTACTACACACTTCAATTTTGACATTATTGAAGAAATATCGAAATTAATTGACCGCAATATGCCAGAGACTAATTAACAGCAGTAAGACATGAACTAACTTCCGCGCAGTGCATATTGTAAATTAATTTCATGTTCAAATATAATTTTGATCGGGCGTAATCGGATCGCGGAGATCCGGCGATAAATTACTATGTTCCAATTAAACCAGCCCAACTGGGGTTGGCTCAGAGCAGACGAGCGTTTCCGATACGTTGACTTAGATGTTTGTGTTTGTAAACAGAAAATCTCTATTCAAACGCTATTTACTGGCACTTCTGGTCAACTAGACGTCAAATTCAAACCGCAGCCGATATTAATTTGAAGAATAATTTAGATTAAGCGTGTGTTGCAAAGTGCTTCACCAGCACTGGCCACATTGTTCCCAAACAATTAAACGCTAGTCTGACCAGAATCCCTATGGAGGAAATTTTCATATAATTCCCAAGCTTCGGGAGTCGGAAAATAAATTAACGTTCTTATGTTGCCGACGTTACGTGCCCATTGGAAACACACCGATACGACGTGTATCGACAAGATTTATTATTTCATTTGCATACTCATTTTTTGTTGACCGTACTCGAGACTCGCCGCCATTTTGCAATTTCCAGATTCAGTTTAACTTTTTGGTTGTGTACATTTTAAAGCAAAAAGCAGCACTCTTCTTGCGATGTCGTTAAGTAAGGGCAAAATGTTGTTTATTGCTGAATAATTTGTGGTGGTTTTGCATTAAAATCATAATAGGATTAACATATTTACTTCTTTGGAAAGTCGATTGGCAAAATGGATTATTACTCGACTCTTTAAATTTAACCTCAAAAGTGGAAAATCCTTCTCCTTCCTCCGTCCTTGGTGGAAAGTTATGAGATTACTATTTTGAATAAACTTTTTATTCTTATTTGGGACAGCCTTAATAAGCCTCCTAAAATTACGTAGCTTTGTATTTCCATTACATTTTCTATAATCCAACCTAGTTTCAGTCGGTTTATTTGCAGAAAGAATGTCTTAACGCAGCAAAAACTCGAGGAAAGAGAATTCATATTCTCTAAAATGATGTCACTGCCAAAATTCAGCGAAAATTTTCGCAAATTTGAAAATAGTCTAAAAATTCAGCTTTAACATGTTAAAAGAAAATCACGGCGTATAATTTTACTTAAAATCTGCTTTGTTGATCTTTCGTTCAACTCATCTTTCTTTCATGTTAATGGCACGGGTCTTCTATGTGCCTAAGTCAAAATTATTATTAGTGTTGTTGAACGCACTCGAATTTTCGTAACTTCCACTGTGATTTTATGTTTTGTACGCAACGTGTTCCAAAAATAACTTCATTATTTTACAACGTGGTGCTTATTCCAATGATAATGAAGAGGTAAAGTACAGCACATCAAGCTTTTGTTCGCCTCCAGTGCAACGGAACAAGATGTAGCTTGATGTGTTGCTGTCTGTACATCATCATAATTCTTCTTAAACAGCGATGCAAGAGTTGTGTTATATCTTTGATTTTGTCTATGGACGGGTGGCCTGAGAAAAGCGGCCGAGAGCGGCTGGATGCGTTCGGTTCACGGGTTCTGCTCCCGCTCTCCGTCTAACATCCGTCCGAAACAATTGCTGTCAAATAAGTGACTGTCACATAATGCGACTGAAGCTTCATACTTGACATTGAGTACGGGAATGGACCCCAGGAGCAGCAAAGTGGTCGTGCTCAGGAGAAAGGTTTATGTCTAACAGTGAATGCGTGTAAGCTGATGTAGTAGTCTGCGCATCTGTGTATTTTTCGATCTGTATGTTTGTTTATGACGTGGCATCTAATTCCCAATTTGAAGTCTAACGTAATCGCGTTGATTTTTAGCTATCTTTGATGAACCTTAATAATCATCAGTGAAAGATCCACTGAGTATTTATTTCCCTTACATTTGTCCGATCACCCTGATCTGATGCTGCATCCAACTCCTCAACTACTACTGTGTTATATCAATTCAACTGTATTTTTTTTATTTATATATTTTTTGTTTTTATGTTGCTCTTTCTACTGTGTGAACCGATTTTGAAGAATCACTTTTTTTGTTGGAAAGAGGGTGCCTCAGTATTGGTTCCATTTCAAATTTATGAAGAAAATATTCCACCTCAAAGGGTGGCAAACTAGGGGATGAATCCGGTTTCGCGCACTTTCCGGTAGTCAACTTCAATAAAACTTGGCAATGTAGAAGATGTAATTCCACAAACTTTTGAGGTCGGTATTTTCAGTACTCTGTACTAAGGTTATGGAGTACACTGTTACACAGTGGTTTTATAAATTTAATTGAAGTGTTATAAATAGTACAAATTTACGGCAAGGTATGTTAAAGTGTTATTATATATTGATAATTGAATATCATCATAACAATCAGATATTTAGAAAATAATGTGCGTCACCTTGAATTTAATGGCCCAGGTTAATTCTTGTAGTTATTAAATTCTCTTTCAAATGGCAAATAGCTTATTGAACATTATTAGTTAGCAGTAGAGCTTCTTTTCAAAGGGTTCGTCCGGAGAAGTACTGCCACTGTACTTATTTCTGTCGTCGAATGGTAATGTGAGCATTACTGAGTTCCGGTTTTGCAGGGTAAGTGTGCTAGTGAAATTATAGGCACATGGGACTTTCAACTTTATGTCTCAGAGTCAAGTCATTTAGAGATCTGAGTAGCACTGCCACTGTTATGGATAGGCGTGTCGCTTTCCATCAGGTGCACGACTTGCTCGTACCGTTGCTTAATATCAAAGAAAAACATACTGATGTTTTTCTGTGATACGATATGATAATGTTAAGTTACATAGCCTTAGAATTACTTAGCATTACTTGACGCGTTTCCCCAAGGGTTGTGAACCTTCTTTGATATGCAGGTTTCATCAGGATGTTTCCCTTCATCGTTAGTGAGAACTATTGCCACTAAATATTCACAAAATATGTACGTAACATAGAAATTGAACTCGCTTGAAAGCTTCGACCTGTTTATTGAGAAGTACTAGGCTACCACCATTGCCTTATAAATAAATGGACGACGGGTCTAATACAAAAACCACGAAAAAAATGTCCCAAGTCAACCGATTCGAAATTTAAATTGTAATGTCATCGCAGTATCACGCTGTCAGTCGAACAAATGAAGACTAAAGCGGAGTTTGGCGCTCTGTATACGATTTTAGCGCCTTACAAGTGCGGACACTTTTTAGCGCGGACCCGACGTCCATATAATTGTAAGTCAATGGCTACCACAGCTCCTTTAATATAGTATTTAAATAGCATTAAAACAGAAAAAATGATATTCAAAATATACCTTTAATATAGAAGAAAATATCACATCCACAATCCCACTGCTTAATATAGGCCTCCCGTTTGTACCATCCAGCACGTTTTTTGCGACAGTTTTGCGTATCCACGGTCTTCGAATACGACATCGTCTAAAGAAAAGATAAAAACAGAAACTTTCTACATTAGACTAAAAAAAGTTTACCGGCTGCACGGCACGCTTTCGCCCACGTCGTATTTGGAAGCAGGGAACGTTTCCCTTTTAGTTAACTAAACTTATTTTTTGACGGAAGTAGCTGCCAGCCTTCTCGTCACCGGATGTTACAACGGACAAACTGAAAGCTTCTTAGTGAGTAGTTTCGCCTGTGACCCCCAGAGACCCAGGGTTTCCACTGCAAAAGGGATAAAGCTCCAAAATATTTCGTCTCTAGTTCGTGCTTTACTATACCACTCACTGTCGTGTGCAAGTGGTTTGAATGCACGCTAAAAGTAATAATAATAATTGATTTATTTGTGAAAACACAGGTTATGTAGAAGCTGACATGTACAAAATAAGTATAATTTTACTGTGTCCAACCAAACATTAGGTATAGATGTTTAAGGTATACATTCACTCACATGCACTTCGACTAAGCCAGGTGTAACATGTCTTTTTTTATGATATCTCATGGACATGGATTCAATAAGTAACTCAGTAATTTAAAAGCGGTGTTAGTTATATGAGGCTATTTTAATATTTGTTAAATCATATTTGTAAAACGTAACTAAATGTGAAAAAAAGGTAACGTCAAAATAAATATAGAAATGTGAAAATTAGATAATGAATTTTGGGATTTATCATTTAAAAATTGGGACATTTCAAAGAAGATTTTGTTAGTCAGTAACTTGTTCAATTGTTTGTTAAATGGCATAAGGTTTTCTCAGAGCTTAGTACTTTCGGTAAATTATTTAAAAAAATTTGACGCCATAACAAAAACACTTTTCTGAGGGAACTTAGTTTTACAGGCTTTCAAACGAAGTTGGTAATAACAATAAAATAACTTCTTGGCTTCAGAGTTTGTATGAACAAGTGTGGGGTGCATTCGGACATATAAGGCAGTTTTGGAAATATACAGTTAAAGGAACAGTCGAAGATCTTTAACATATGGTTTGCGGCTATCTGTTCTCTTCAATCGACAAACTCAAGTTCAACTCTACTGTTTTTTTTATATTGTGGAACATTATATATGTGTATAGATGTTAGCTTTTATACTGATTTCAATGAAGAATGTAGTGGTAATAAGTTGTAGAGCTCCTTGTGAAAGAGTTCGTCCAGAGAAGTACTGCCGCCGTACCTGTTTCTGCCACCAAGAAGTAATGTAAGCGTTACTGTGTTCCGTTTTTAAGGGTAAAGTTGCTGGTGAAATTACTGGCATATGAGACTGGTCAACTTATCTCTCAGGGTGACAGGCTCAGTGGCAGTGCCCCGCAAACCTTTGCGATTTAAAGCTCTGAGTGGCACGGCAACTGTTATGATGACAGGCGTGTCGCTTACCACCACGCGCACGATTTGTTGACGACACAACGAAAAAAAATCGTCTTCAAAATTTCGTGGAATTTATTTGTCAAGTTTTATTGAAATTGGTTCCAGCAACGTGCGCGAAACCGGATTCATCCCCTAGCTTGCTATCCTTAGAAGAGGAAAATTTTCTTCAAATTTAAATGGTACCCATACTGATGTAACTGATGTTCTTTCTATAGAAATCAATCAATCAATCGAAAAGGTACAGCTCCCCTCTAAGGAGAAGATTAGCTAGCATGGGCATCAAACTTAAGACTTCCGGTATTCCTATATCCGCAAGCGTTAATCTAACTACGCTCTTACGCATCTTAACCGATTATGTCAATTATAATTTTCGAATGCGAATTACGCGCTATTACAGATTAGTTCCATTAGACAAAATTATTTTGTAAAGTGCAGTTAATACGAACCGGTTCTAAACATTTTCGACAGGCCTGGGGTCGGCTTAGCAAGTATCGGGTTACAACCCTTAAAAGTTTTAAAATTTAATTAAAACTTTACTTCTTGCGCGTAGGTGAACTGTTCCGGGTTGTGCGAGGTGTACTTTTTATGTTTTTTAAACTTTGCCACTTGTTTTCAACTCATTATTTTTATAGACTTATTTTAAAAGGAAGCGCTGTTGCTTGTGTTTATAAAATATTGCAATTATGAAGTTACTTTAATATAAAAATTAACTGAATAATGTTTTTGTAACCAATGTTGTGGAACGGGAGACATGGGAGAAAAAAAACATTTTTGAATTTTGAATAGAATTTGTAGCCTTTTCTCACTCATGTAAATTCGTCTTCTCATCATCATCAACTCGTTATGTGTTCCACTGCTGGGCACGAGTTTCTTCTAAGTAAAGAGTGTAGGCGAATTGTAGACCTCCCACGTTCATCTTCACTATTAGCGAGAAGTATAACAGAATTATCTATTCTAAATTTAAATGAATTTTCTTCTACGCTTGTTACAAAAGTACAATATAATTCCGTCCGTTATTGGTACAAACATTCTCACGAATCAATATTAAAGCAATTTGAGAAAAAAATTGCTATTATTATAATGTAATACCCTTAAGTCGTTTTTGAAAAGTTCATTGAAAACCAAATCTATGCAAAGAAAGTCACGATTGTTACAAAGTTCGCTTTGTTAACATAGAAGAAAATTTTTGCTCAAGAATTAGTGTTCACGTCCCACTGGGCTCATTTGACTTCGTTGCAAATTTATTATCACTCTGGTTTTTCTCGCTCGTCAGAGTTGCTTTCAAATTAAGACGCTGACTTCGAAGAAAGAACTGGCTTCTTCAGGTCAGCAGTTTTTGCGCACCGAGTTTCCGAGTACTCACTAAGTAGTCCGGAGAGTGTACTGGAAAAACTGACACTTTCCATTTCCAAAGATTAAAATTCTGCAACTGGTGATCTTTTTTAAATTCATAATTACAATGATATTTGCAAAAATAAAATATATACTTTTATAATACCAAGTGACAGGACGAACAAGACGTGTGTGATGGAAAGCGACACGTCCGCCCATAGCGGTTACAGTGCCACTCAGAGCTTTTTGTTACATACGTACAACTTGAGACATATTTAAGTTGACAAGTCCCATGTGCACGGAACAATAAATACAGTAGAAGTGGTTAGTTAGCATCCGATGCGTGCCAACATTAGGTCACGAAAGACCTACTCGAGCTTAGTCGGCCATTTTCGCTTTGTATGGTATGGTTGTGACATTCTTTCGCGCAAATTATCTAAAATCGCAGAAAAATGCATAAGGCGATTAACACAATGTGCCGCGCCGCAACGGAGCGCGAGACGCGGAATCACGCGCGTGGCGGCGGAGACGCAGATCTGCGTCAACGCTCGGTTTAATCTGCGCGGGGGCAGCGGTCTAGCCCCACGCGACTTTAAGTACTTCCTTCGTAGTTGATCGCCGTAGTGATTGTAGATTGTAGCTGAGATGCTTCTTTGACAAGAATGGTTAATAATACAGAACTCATTCAGGACATAGGTATATATGGTTTTTGTTTACTCATATAAAAAGAAACCAAAGATATTGGATACATCTCTTTTTACGAACCAGATCGATAAATGAATCATTTCAACTTCAATACAAAGATTTAAGAATTATGAAGATAAATTTGGTCGATTTTCAGTAGCAAATATAAATTAACCGACGTTGAGATCCATTGTAGAAAACTGAACATGACCTTAAGCTTAAAAACCTGCGGTTCGCCGCGCCCCTCCGCACCCCTCCGCGCGGGGGCGCACAGTGGGCCCAAATTGGTAATTATTGGACATAGGAATAACTTGTCGAGCTAATTTTTTTTATGTGATAGATAATAACATTCCTAACAACTTTTATTCTTGTATAATTTCTTGAAAAGCTGATAGCTTCGGAGAAAAAAAAAATTGTGATGATGGTTTTAAACTGTCCAGTGCATAGAATCCGGTCCTTAGTGCGTGCAGTAATAAAAAAAAACACCTCGAGTTCAGTTTCGCGTGTGGATACAGTGCTTGTGGTTTGTGTAAAAAAAGTGAGTGACAATGGTAACGCCACAACAAATCGCGATGAACGTAGTCGTAGATAGCCCAAGAGGGTAGACAGATACGTCTGCTTTTAAAGCTGTCATCTGCCGCCGTCCACCATGGTCAACCCGTGACCATGGAGCGTGCAACCGTTCTGAAATATCGGAAAAATAAAAAGAAGTCATACCGTGGTAAGAAACCTGATATTAGTGATAATCATTTAGTGAATAACCACGAAAGTCTTAAAATCTACATAAAAAACTAATTTTTTTTTCTCTGAAACAATCAGCTGTTCAAGAAATTACTTAAGAATAACAGTTGTCAGGAATGTTATAATTTAGCCGCTCACGTGATACATGCAGCCGTGGACGCATGCCGCATGCCGCCACAGAGCGTTGCGCGATTCATGCGTCACTGGAAGTGAGACCTAGAGGTGAGAGATGATTCTATACCGATTTATCGGATATCGAAGTTATAACAGGCAAAAGAACTAATATAAATTGCTATTTCGGTAACTACTCTACTACAACTTCAAAAATACTTCACGACAATCGTTTGAGTGTTATTGTTTTATTGTTTGGGCTGGTGATTTCGGTGTTTATTTATTGAAAACATACCGGAAGTAGCGTTTTTTCTGAATTTGATTAATTAATTGATAACATAATTACGTCGTACAATAAGACATAGTCTAACATAAATATTTCTAAAAGAAAGCAGTTTCGAAACTTGATGCTACTCAATGAGGCCATTGCCGGTCCTGTTCATGATTACATTATATAAATATTAATTTCATTTTGAGTTCTTAGGTTTTCGCGATTGTTACACATAGGAAATGAAACTATTTTTCCGGATTTAAATCGCGTATATTTGTTTTTTCAAACAAACCGACGTTTCGGGCCCTTTACAGGTCCCATGGTCACGGTTGACAACCGTTGACAACAAACAGTTACAAATTTTATATCAATTATACACTAGAGTAACACATTACGTTTTCATTACATGCAGGATTCATAGATATTTCCGAGTTTCGTAATTTTGTATGAAAAAATCTGACGGGTACGGCCGGCCAGTGACGGCCATCTTTGAAAATAAGGCCGGTTACAAACCCATTTGTATTTGATAATTTTATATTTTTTGTGAAATGGGTGATTAATTTTGCGTGTAAAATAAAAGTTCATACTTCGTATATAAAAGCATGTAACTAAAACTACACTCAAAATGCTAGGTAATGTGAGTTTTACGTAAAAAAATTGTTTGTTTTTAGTGGTGGGTGTTGTTTGTAGTGAAACTCTCGATCAGGAATAAATCACACTTTATTTTTCATTCTGTCTTACTTAACTATAATTTCCACGCTCCTAAACATTGATTCACACCGCGGAGACGCTACGCGACGCGGCGCGATGCGGCGCGGCGCTGTATTCAAGCGAGCAATGCAACATAAATTTTATCGTCAACAAAATACGGCAACATTTCATGAAACAAACACGTAAAAACAAAGCAGCTTCAAGTCAATACTGTCTACTAAATAAAGTACGATGTTTTTTGTCAATCTAAGGCAATATTTAAAAAGGAATCATTAGCTCGCTTGAGTAATACCAGTAATAGTAATAATATTTACTTACTTATTTTGAATATTCGATTATTATTTATATTATGTTATTTTATTCTAGAAAACCTGTTATTGGCTGTACTATTTTCAGATTTACTTTGTATATTTATGATATTGTAAATGTTGATTTTCAATAAAAAAATAAAGTAAATATTGCTTCTATCAAAAGAGATTTTGCTTGGCTTTTAAAGAAATATCGACTTTGTTTAATATATTACATATATAAAATATTATATACTACTACGCAATCTACCTTTCAAAGAAATATAAGTTATAGTTGAGACGCTAAGTTACACTTTGTATTGTCAGAGGCGAGACAAGTGGGCGAAGTCGGACAGCGCTATGCTGCGTAGCTTTACTCTTTTGTTTTTTGTTATGTTAAGAAATGTGTACTTTATTTCATAGGGAATATGTTCTATAGTATATTGCATTTTCTAAAGTGCGCCTGTCGCAGCTCGCTGCAGCCCGTCGCCGCTTGCTGGAGCCCGTTTCCATGTTTTTGTTAAATGAAATGTTGCCTTATTTTGTAGAGGATAAAGTTAATGTTACACTGCCCACTATAATGCAGCTTCGCGCCGTGTCACGTCGCGTTGCGTTGCGTCGCGGCGATATGAATCAAGCCTAACTAGTCGGTCAAACAACCGAGGCAAAATCGCCGTGACTGCAGCGCCGCCCGCGCAGCGGTGACGCTCGCCTGGAAACATCGCGGCGATTCGGCGAGAGTGACGGAGCGCGTGCACGTAAATGCCGCGCGACGAATCCGCGCCGATCAGTGTGAGCCAGCGCGGCTTGCGCGATCGACGATGCTTTTATATGACCGGCCGTCACTACGACATATTTGTCAATCAACACTAACTAGCATGGACACATTTAACATACCAAATACTTTCGCGCGCATAGCCTGTTATAACCTAACACGAAGTTACTCAAGGATACGTTGTGTGCTCTTGCTCGTATACGAATACACACGCGCGCACGTAGACGTATGAACGCTTCATTTCATAATGTTATTTGTTTTAGGTTACCCAAAGTTAATAAAGAAAGGGGCTATCTCTAAATCTCGCCGATGCCTTTTCAATCGTCTCTGTCTCCGTCTGTTGAACCTGACAAGCAATCCTATCTGTCTCAACAACGTAAGTGTAATTTGGTTACTTTTTTATTTAACCTTAGGAGTAAATTATTTAAACTGCTTCTGTGGCCGAACGGTCACCATATGCCACGCAGAGGTTCCAGCCTCGATTCCCGGGCTGTGAGAAATATTTGTACGGCCTACATTTATTTCTCTCGTGAATTTACTTGTAACTTGTGGTTGTCTGTGTGTGAGTCCATGGCACCCGCGACGCAGGGTTCCTCTGGTATGGGGCTATGTTCATTGTGTGCGTTATTATTATTATACTTTTATGCGTTATTATTAAATAGATTAATATGACATTTTTTTACAGATCTACACAAGAACTCAAGAACAGGCATTTATTCAATGATAAAATCATACCCTGTTTTAACAAAATCTGAAAATTTTGCAGTTGGAACGCACATGTTTTCCAGGACTACACCACTATAGACGATATTCGACATCAAACTACCAGTAGTTTGATGTACACCAAGGTCTCTTTTAGCAGCAACGCCGGCCCTGAACCAGCTAATGCTCTTCTAGTGGAAGGTGGGCTGGTTAGACAGTTCGATTTTTTTTAATCACTCAAATACAACTATTCAATATAGGTTGTATTAAAACCATGTTTAGGTCGTTACTTTGTTTAATTTGGGTAGGATTCGTCAATTTTTTTCCTCGCGACCTGCAGTTGTTTTACGCCATTTTCGCAAATTTTTCGCGAATTCCGCCACTACCCACGACTGTTTTTAAATTTAAAAATAGTAAAAACATATTTTCATATGATTCTAGTGTTAATCTATATGCATTTAAATGCTCGTCACCTTTAAATATATTTTATTTCTTAATAAAATGAATATATATAGTGGTTAAGAGTTAAAGCGTAAAATACTATGAAAGTTTTTCAGAGTTAGGGCCGCCGTTCGCTTTATTTATGTTCTTGATTCTGCGAAAGTCGGAAACGTCGCCATCTTTTCAAATTGTAAATTTGTACAATTCGTTATTTATTAGCAATTAGTACAAAAATGTGTTTGGCATGTCGCCATTAAGCACGTTAAGATTGTGTTACTTTAGTATCTACCTATTACGATTACGTATTGTAGTTCTTCTTTATAACAATTATAATAATTATAATATACACATTCTATTACATATACACAAGCAGATACTTACACAGCAAATACACAACACACACATACTTTAATTTATCCCCAGAGGGCTCCCCTTAGCAATATTTAAAATTTGTGTGCGGAGCGCCTAAACAATAAACAACCGTTGCGCGATTTGGTGTAAACAGCTGACGGGCGCCGGTTTTTATTAAGAAATTAAAGTTTAAATATTAAGTGTTACTTTACAACTTATATATTTAAATGTACGCATAATTCATTAACTTTAATAACGTTTTTTAACGTAAAAATCTAAGTGATATGGTGTATGTGTGTGCGATGTCAAATAAAAATGTGACGTCCTTAATACATAAGAGAAAAGGGAGTTAAATCATTTTGAAAGCTGATTTTCAGGTATTTATATCGTATTTCATATTGTGTTAGTGTTTGATAGGTAGGTCAGATAGCTTTTTACTATTGTTGTTAATATTTCCAGTAAAAAGCTACTAAATCACGAGATATTAATTATCAAAATACAAGAGAATTATCACAACGTCATCGTTAAATGTCAAAATGATGTAATATTTTTCCATCATATTTTTGTGTTATTTTTCGAGAAATAGCCATAAGTTTACCCTGAATATATAAACTATAACTACTTTAAGGAGTAATTTCATGGTAAACGTTAGAACCACTCAAACGGAATATTATTATATTTATCCAAGGACACCCCAAAATTTCATTTGTGCGTTTTAAGTGCAGGATTTGCGGTGTATTACTGCATTTTATTTCAAACGTTTTTCAGTACGGAGGGTATTTA
This sequence comes from Hyposmocoma kahamanoa, assembly GCF_003589595.1. Lineage (NCBI taxonomy): Eukaryota > Metazoa > Arthropoda > Insecta > Lepidoptera > Cosmopterigidae > Hyposmocoma > Hyposmocoma kahamanoa. Next base: position 704,000 of record NW_020653745.1, on the reverse strand, counting down.
TTTAGCAATGCAGAATAATAAATTTATCCGCTCACGCGATGCGCTCCTCCTACCGCAAAATGGCGGCTATTTGGTTTCGCAAATTAGAAAAACATTCAGTTTAAATACAAGTTTTTATAAATAAAAGTTATTATTATTACCTCTAGGTGTGGTATGCGTCTACGGCTGCATGTATCGCGTGAGCGTTTATAAACATTTATATTCAGGGTAAACTTAAAAAATGCTAATTACGGTATGTTTTCAATAAATAAACACCGAAATCACCAGCCCAAACAATAACACACACGATTGTCGTGACGTATTTTTGAAGTTTTTTTTTTTTTTAAATGACAGACTCAGGCATTAAAATCTTTATGGTTTGCTAGAGTAGTTACCGAAATAGCAATTAATATTAGTTCTTTTACCTGTTATAACTTCGATATCCGATAAATCGGTATAAAATCATCACCGGCACTTCTAGGTGTGGTATGCGTCTACGGCTGCATGTATCGCATGAGCGGCTAAATATAAAAACTTGTATTTATACTGAATGCTTTTCTAATTTGCGAAACCAGATAACCGCCATTTTGCGGTAGGTTTATCTTATCCTTTAAGGGCCGAGTAGGTGGGGGTAGCGCATCGCGTGAGCGGGTATCACATGAAAAAAAATCAGCTCTGTATTCCTAAAAGCAGAGAAGCGTTGTCAGTGTGTTAGATGGCGCGTGTTTTTCATACAAACAGAGGTACTTCAATACACCGTTAAAAAACGAAGCACCGCGCTACGTCGCGGGCCGCGGTGCAGTGTGTTAATCGCCTTATTGTGCTGTTTCGGAGTGCAAAAATGGTAGCCGCATCAAAAACATTACCCGTAGTAGTATTTCATATCATCGCCAAGTCTTGTTTTAGTAAATATTCTGTTCATCGAATTGATTCAGATGTTGATCGTTCGTCGTAGTTCAACCACTGGCCGCAAGATGGCAGCACGTTGAATAAGATTTCAATATAAAATCAAAACGTCGTAATTTGCAATAAAGGTATTGAACTTTCAACGATATAGCAACTGGGTAAAGTTTAACAATCCAGAATTTGTTACATCTTTTTAAATTAAAAATTATGACGAGTCATTTTCAAGATTTCGTAGTGTTTATCATTTGTTAGTGTGCGTTTTGGCGACAGCGGTTCCGACAGTAATCAAGGCGCTCCGATTGTTTTTTGTGCCTATAATTTCTCCAGCATTCCTTGGCGGCAGAAATGGGTAAGATGACAGTGCTTCCCTGGACGAAATCTTTCACAAAGAGCTCTACTGCGACTGAATAAGTATAACAGGCGACTCTCGTTTTGCAAATGCTGACACAGAAACCCGTATGCTTCAACCCACCAGTAACATGTTTACAAAGTGGACCCCGAAGTGTCTTTGAGAGATAAGGTTAAAGAAATTAACATTCTCACGCTCGCTAGCGTCACAGTGTAAATATGAAACAGTAATTTATGCTGGAAGAATAGTAAAATGTTTATGAAAAATGTGAGAGGATGAATGTGTGTAACGTATGAGAAATAATAATAAATTGGCCGATCTTGACAGTTGTCTTCATTTAAGAGGCAATGTGTACGTGTACGCTTCTATAATAAGATCCCTGTTGATGTTCGAAATTTGCTTTTTATGAGCTATAAAAGAATAGGCAAAGAAAAACTTTGTACTCAAAGTTGTTATTACATAGCTTCTGCGTACTTTACGTACATTTCTTGTCAGCAGCCTTTCAGATTGTTTCCATGTATGATAATGTAAAATAAATATTGTGAATTATAAATATGAACAAATATAGGAAGGACAACCCTCTGGAGTTTCTAACTTATTATAAAAGAATAATAGTGTATTTTGCTTAGCTATGAAATTAAGATATTTCTGATATTGACACAAAGTAACTTTCCGTTCTAAGCAGCCAAATTAGGAGTTTTAATATACAACTCTCTCTTGGCTGCCCCATAACAAAAGCTAGTAAGTGCTTCTGACAAATTTTAATTTTAAGAGAGCTCGAAAACTTAAATTTAGGCCGCACTAAACCTTAATATCAAAAAAGTAATTGTGCTAGTCAGGGAACCAATAAACGACTATTTTAATGTCTAAAAAATAATCATAACTTAATTATTACGTATTTTATACCCTTACTAACTTTAAGTATTTATGTACATAAGTAAAGTTACTGTAGCAGCCAGAATCAAAACACAATATATGTATTTGCTAGTATTTGGTTTAGTTATTGCATTAGAAAATTTGGAATACAATTTGGTTTTGGTTGACCAATTAAACTAATAAAACGACTGAGGTTTCCAGTATCAGTAAAGGTCCACTATCCACTGTTGCCAATTAAAATATCTAGTGAGGCACTCTAACTACTTTAAAACCTAGCAAACTAATTCAAACCTATACTTGCTACGTTCTGAATCATCACCACTATCATCGCCATTAGCGAGCCATTAACATTTTCAAAAAATTTGTCCCTTATTTAAAAAAAAAATATTTCAGATAATTACAATCCATATTTCACAATTCAAATTATATTATTATCATATTACTTATATTTTGTATTTAAAACCAAGATAATTAAAACTGAATCAAGAAGAAAAACATTGAAAATTAAAAATTGAATTGATTAAAATCCACGGATGATTAGTAACAAAATTACTTAGGATCTAAGATTTAGTAATGACATGCAAGCGACAAGAGAGTGTTATATACGGATAGTCGAACCTATCCGCTATCATGCCTGGGATGATGTTGTAGCTGGCCCGTACCCTGCTCAGCAGTGCCGATGCACGTTGGTACGCACCCTTCGAAGTAAACAACCTACTCTTTTCCTACAAATATTGTTTTTGTTTTACTTTGTAGTATATTTATTTACTTATTTATTACATTTAGGGAAAATTCACCGACTAATTCCATTAACAGACGTCTCTTTGCTTACAAAAACAACCTCAGGAGAGTGAAAACAAACAAATAAAATAAACAGAAACAAAAATAAAAGACTAATAAAGAGATTAATATTAAACAAAATATCTGAAGTCATTGCCAGTCACATGATGTATCAATATAGCCTTTAGATATAGAGCCAATAGAGCTTTAAGTATATGATTTTACCTTTGTAAACTTCTGTAAGTTGAAATATTATATACTTTCATACTTAAAAGGTTAATTTTAAATAATTTTGTTTGTTTTTGAGATGAAGTAATATTGTTAATTATTTATTTCGTCGCACAAAAAGAACAGATCGCTTTTTAGAGTTTTGAAGTGGAAAATTATGCCTGTGATCATAATTGAATTTCATAAATAAATTTCTTAGACTTATATTGAATGTGTATATGGTAAAACAATATAATGAAATAATACCCTGTGGAGTATCATTAATCACTTATTTTGAAGATCTCCGTGGTCCAGCGTTAGCATTGTGGGCACCAGATGAGGAGGTCTTAAGTTCGATTCTCGTAACATAATATGGAAAACGAAATTTTCAAAATTAGTTCTATTCTGGGTACAGCGCTGAGTTAACTATGTGGCACTAGCACTCGTAATACAAGGAATTTTCTTATTTGACACTAGGTGTAGCACTCTCCAAATGTATGTACCAACGCCAAAACCATATTTGACTTATTACCAGGCGCACGATTTATTTGTCCTGTCACTTGGTATTATTAAAAAAAAACTGACATACCGGCTCGTGTTGGTGCAGGCAACGATGGGATAGATTATTACCAATACAAAGGTCAAACAAGCACAAACAAATATTATTTTGATCCAACTGGGCTCAAACCTGTGTCTGTGTACTCACCGTGGCCACCGCTCTTACCAATTGAGCTATGAATCATAAAGATCTGTCCAGTCGAATCGGAGTACTTTTTCTTTGTATTTGTATCAATCATAGTAACAAACAAATGAAGTACATTCACAAAAATACATGAACATTACGATATTAAAAATGTCATGATATTTAATAGCTTAAAGATACACGTAATAAATTAGTTTCTCAATTGCAAAAAATTCTACCTTGGTAAACTAAGTATATCGGAAGACGTATGATGGGCAGATTTTTTTATTGCGAGTGCACAATTCGTTTTTTTTTGATTCGGCGGGCGGATCCGGCCTGTCCTGGTTACTTCAACCCCGGACGTTACTTCGGCGGAACAGCCAGGGGAGTACCAGCTGCTGGTCGTAGGAAGGCAAAAGTTCAGTGAATAACCGTTGGGTTTTAAAATAACGAACCGCGCCCAAATAAATTTTGTTTACAAGGGTGTTCCTTCTTTTATTTAGAGGCCCCCCGTAACAACAAGGAGGTCCAGCAGCCTTGTGCTGAAAATTACGGGAATCCGTTGGTTGCGATCAGCGCGGTCGGTCGTTATGATGATCTCTTTTGGGACTAGACGTTTTTCGGTTAAAATAATATTGATTATGATTAATAGGAAAAAGAGAGAAAGAAAAAGAAAATACACTTATTTGACTACCACAAATGACACCCACACAAGAACAAAAGAAACAAAAAATAAAATATAAATAAACAAAATCACTTAGGACGCGTCCCCATGATGTCGTGAGGACAGACAGTCGTGCAATTTAAAGTGTCGTGGCATGTATTTTTAAATGAAGTTGTTCACACATAGAACAACACGATTAAGAGACGTTCACTGACTTTTTTGACGTTACAACGACGGACTTTCGTGACAATGGGAAATGATAGAACGACAGTCGTCGAACGATAAATAAAACGTGACAGATAATCGCAGCTTCAAACGATTATGTAGTGCAAACGATAA
>NW_020653745.1:669203-699208 GCF_003589595.1 Hyposmocoma kahamanoa | reverse complement strand
ACGATTATGTAGTGCAAACGATAAGGCGGCTGCCGTGAACCGATAAATTGTCATCACGATCCAGTGGGAACAGCTAGACACGACAGTCGTTCAACTATAAAATAAACGTCCACGACACAGTCACGACAGATAGTCGTCCAACTATAAATAAAACGTTACGACATTATGGGAACGCGTTCTAATATAACAGAAAACTAAATTAAACCACAGGTTATTGACATAAACAAAGACACTAAGCATGAAGACACTTTGCGTGGTGGCAGCCGCGTTAAATAAATTTTAAAGAATTTTGTAATCTCTTCCTAAAATAGTTACCTCTATCTATCAATCTTGTTTGTCTATTTATAACTAACCTTCACGAGCAGTAAATTAAAGTAATTCAATGTCGGATATTTTCGTATTCAAAGCGTCCCTATGCACAATAAATTCGCTCGCTAACACTCAGGCTTATATATTTTATTTGGCCGCCATAAATTTCGTTTGTGGCATCATAAAGCAGTTAATGACCGAATCTACGATTGCATGTCTCGGAGTTTTCGTTGAATAGGACACTGTTGTTTTCTTTTCATAGATGTTATCTTGGTTTAAATTTTATGTAACTCCATTACGGTGGTATGAAGGATGATGTAGTGACCAGGATGAGGGATGCTTCGATGGTTTGATCATGTAGAAAGAAAGAATGTTAGTATCGACGGCACACATTTATAGAGCGAGTGTGGATAGAGGCGCCGGGAGGAGGACCACGGCGTACATATCTCATCAGATTGAGGATGTCCTCTAAAAAGGTCTTTTTTTACTATAAAAAGTAATATGTTACGATAGTTTATTACATTAAAAACGGTAATATTAAAGAATTTTACTTAGTAATGTATGGAACTGTGCCCTTATTATGTACTTCAAATAAAGTCTAATGACATAAAAAAGGCACAACTGAATAATAGATACGAGAATTAAGACCTAATTATGTAATGATTGCATAAATTACTTTTTCTACGAGTAAATGAAATAATTAACACAACCAATATTTACTCAATGTATATTTTGTTAACAATACATGACAATAAATCATTTTTTTTTTGTATAAACTTTCACTGCAATAGATTCCACCATACAACCTCTTCATATATTTAGAAGAAAGCCAAACAAACGCTATAAAACAAAAAACCCAAATAGAAATTAGAAGTGGCTGCTTCTATTTTAACCAATTATTTCTTTATAAAAGTTTATGGCCCCCTTGCAAGACCTTTAGACCAATTTAACCAATCAGGAGGCAGTAGAGCGTTTGAGTAGCGTCATATTTCATATTCTAATTAGCAAAAATATGACGTTCTTTTTTTGAAGCTCATTATAGTTCTGTGCACTGTGCTGGTCTCACCACCGCATGTTACGCGGTAATTCATGGTTCGAAGTAATTTTGCAATAGCTTAGACTCATTGTGCGGGAGGCGCGTTACGTAACTCGCACAGAAACATATACAAAAATTAAAACTAATTAGATTCACAACATACCTACATTAATAGCAGTAGTGTTCCCTAAGGAGCAAATAACTATAACTAGCACTAATATAGGTGACTCCTATAGTAATGTTAATAATAAACTCACAATATTTTACGCTAGAGGCATACTTCGTTATTTCATTTTGATTTTGAATACATACGCTGAGGTACGTATAATTTCATGGTATAATAATAAATAACCATGGACTGGTGGAAGTCTGACATTATTGACGCAAATAAACCAACAATACAATAGTTGAGTCTGAATACGATCCATCGCAGCCGATGCGTGCGCGACGCGGCCTGCCTTTATGAAATTCAATGAGCTCTGAGCAAGACATATTGTTAGCTATACATCGCCATCGCCGGGGCGCCTCTGCCGCTGCAAGTCACCCATCCTATTAGATTGCTATATGGTCGTATTTGAATACACAACACGAAGAACCGCGATGTTTTTAGAAGTTCATTGGATCAGAGAGTAGAGAGAAACTAACCTTATTTGAACATTTGAAACCCACCCATACGTCCCACTGCCGGGTACGGGTCTCCTCTCAGGCGAGGCTGTAAGCCATAGTCCGCCACGTTCTTCGACATGCAGATTTCCTCACTATGTTTTCCTGCACCGAATGGCTCATGGTAAATTTCAAATTAACTTCCGCACATAAATTCCGAGATACTCAGATGGTGCGAGGCAGGATTTCTCACAATCTGCTTGTACAGTGGTCGGTCAAGCCACGGCCTAGGTAAACTATACATTGCTGTATGCCTTACTACTTTTTAGGAAGTCTTTTCGATAGGATGCGAGGTTTAACTGCCTCTCTGGCCGAACGGTTACCATGCCGGGCGGCCACGCAGAGTTCCCGGGTTCGATTCCCGGGCCGGGAGAAATATTTGTATGGCCTACATTTATTTCTAGTGAATTTGGGTGTAATTTGTGGATGTCTTTGTGTGTGTCCATGGCACTCGCGACGCAGGGTTTCCCTAGTGCGGGGGCTATGTTGAGTGTATGCATTATTAAAAATTATTCTAATCGGTTGGAATCCTGTTAAATATACTTACGACTGCCAGAAGACTTATTGGCGACGATAAGCTCGAATTTAAACTTCATAGTTTAGCCCACCGGTTGCCTGTCTCTCGGTTTTCTACAGAATATATTTCGGTGAGTGTGTCCATAAGCTCCATCAGCTCGTTCCGCCCGCCCATTTTTACCATCGGACTTCCAGACGTACGGCGGGATATCATCCTTGCTTGGTCGATATTCCCTTCAGACGTACTAAATGCTTTTCATCGTCTTTTATTATGCGCACCGCCCAGGCACCCGAACCAGGAACCTCATACAACCCGAGCATCTTTAAGGTGCGACTTAATAGGCATCTTCAGGGCGAGCTCGTTCCATCATAGATCATATCTTTGCTCCAGAGCTAGGGAGGGAGTCCATTTCCCAATGTTTAGTACCAATATCTTCCCGAGAGGTGAAAGAAAACATTGTGATGAAATGGGTATGTCGACTGGAAAACGGCTAATGTCCTCAAACCGCTTCGGGACAGGTTATCGGCCTTAACTTCTCTCCTTGGCTATCCAAGATCATCATCGTCGATGTCAATCTATCTCTATAGAGATAGATGGGCATTGACGATGATGATTATCAGGTGTAGAAGCAAAAAATCACAATAGCAGCGTTTTCTGGTCGCGTGTGTGGATTTCGGAATTAGGTCAGCGTGTCTTACACCGTAGGTTGTTTTTTTTACCGACTGGAGCTGGATAGCTGCCACTAACATCCGAATTGTATATTTTTATTGCGCGAACAAATACTGTTCGATTGATAAATTGGAACCACTTTTTATTCACGTGTTTTACAACTTCAGTATATAGTTATAATAGTTATCCCTTGACATTGTATTTCCAATTGTAATATTGTGACATTGATAACATGAAATAAACGATTCTATTCTATTCTATTCTATAGGAAATCTTATCTTTGTAGATTTCTTTTAAAACGAATATTCGTTTTTTTTTTACACAGAAATCATTTCTCTTCGCTATTGTATTGCATTGTAAGAGTACAGTGTACAAATTATTGCATAAGTGTTTACAAAACAAAAATTAAAAGTTTGTATGCTCCACGGCGGGTCCCTGTGATTCAAAATCCATTCTTGTAACATCTGTAGTATACCTATGTACGAGGTTAAAAAAATTTTGAATGTGTGCTATAATTATTCTTTACCGAATTCAAAAAAAGGAGAAGGTTCTCAATTCGACTGCTTATTTTGTATGTATGTTAGGCGATAATTGATGTTTTTTTTGTTGGAAAGAAGTAACCTCAATATTGACCCCAAATAAATTTTAAGAAATTATTCCACCTTTAAGGGTGGCAAACTAGAGGATGAATCAGGTTTCGCGCAGTTTCCGGTAACCGATTTCAATAAACTTGGCAAATAGATGTAATTACACGAACTTTTGAGGTCTGTTTTGTTTATAATTCTTTCAAAGATTCAACATGATAACATGGGCAGATATTAGTTCGCACTTACCGATTATATCTTGCATCTGTTGTATCACCCGAGCGTGACCCACTCTCCATCCGGAAGCTGCATCGCGAAATTGCGTCACGAATATTCCAAAGCCAAAATCATATTTACCTTTTCGCCGCATGTGGATCGGCCGCGGGCACGTCAATCACCCCGATATTTGCCAAGCGGAATTAGCATGGTAATGAGAGTCCGGTCATCCGACCCCCGCGCCCTTCTCCTTCCCCTCCCCTGAATCAATTACCGCATTAATTATTTGATGTTTTGATATGCGGCTAGTGTCGGATGCAAATTAATGCAAAGTTATTCTATCGCTTATCTGCTTTAATTGGATAATTAGTAAAGTTCTTCTCGTTCGGTCGCGTTTCGGCTTGTTTGTGAGAGTCCGTTTATTGTAGGGTAAATAATGAATGGAAAAGGTTCTTTTCACACTTGCCGCGAGCGTGCGGTCGAGAGGAAACTGCGTGATAAGTCTTTTTGTTTGACTAAAAGACAGGAATATATATGTGATTTTTTTTTCCTCCCAGTGCACCTTTGTCTTAATAAATTATGTATATCATCCATCACAGACCAGAGGCATGATTTGTAGAAGAATAAATGCTGATCTCGGAGACACAAGCTCTTAGTTTATTTCCAACGCATGTCCAAACTTGTCACGTTGATGTATTGTTCCAAATAGTGTAGGTTATATTGAACGGTTCATCTCGGTTTGACCGTTCGCGCAAAATAATATCAAATTCGAATTTTCCGACTATTTGTTAACCAAATCAGGCCGGAGCAGCTTTGCACATTATTTGAATATCGATGTTTCGCTTTGAAAAGTTTTATTTATTTCTATTTGTGCGTCCGATTTAAAATATTATTAAATTGGAATATTAAATTACGATAGCGGACACGATAATAATGTACTGTGACTGACCGGACGCTCGAATAGATAGCAAATGGGGACAAATTATTTTTTCTTGTGACAATAAGCGACACGCCTATTCATAGTTCGTTGCCGTGCCATTCGGAGCTTCATTTGCAAAGTCTGTAGGTCACTGCCACTGCGGCCATCACCCTGAGATAACGTTTGGCAAGTCCTTTGTACGTTATGTTGTAATTTCACCAGTATCTTTACCGTTCAAAGCCGGAAAGCGTAGTGCTCACAATTCTGATCGACGGCAGAAACAGGTACAGTACTTCTCTGGACTAACTTCAAATTTAAACTATAAAGTGTATATTTATTGAACGATCTCCAAATTTAAGATAATTTCAAATTCTTTTGCGAAATACATTTCAAAATTTGGTTGATGCTTGAGTTTCATGAAATAAAAATTCTCATGACGGTTCAATTTCAACGTACAATAAAACTTGTCGAGATCGGAATATCGAAGTTTCAAGTCTCCATGTCGCATGAAGACAAATTGAAAGAAAGACTAAAGATGATCATTCAATTGCTGAGTTTATCCAAAGTCCAATCTTAGAATTGGGAATGACAAAAGTTGTGTGATCAGCTCACTCTGAGTCCGGGACAAAGCGTCGGGGCCCTTTGTGCGCCAATAATTAACTTTCTTAACTTAAATTGATTCCGATGGATGAGAATTTTCCCCTCGATACGCTTCTTTTTGACACTTTGTCGATCCTGTAAGGAATAGTGCGTAATACTTTGATTGTTGATATTGTAAATGTTATTATATACGTCAAAGATCAGGTGAATAACATAACGAGAGATGTATAACATCATTACCAGGGACGTAGCTTATGGAACAATAGAAAACCTGCTTTTTTACTTTGTAGATTTGTTGCTGTTCTTGTGCGCACAGAATAGGTATAATAATTTAAATGCGCTTAAATTATTGGTACACGATGCAACATTACGGCATCACCATTAGGCGTTGTTTAGTTTGTGATGAATAATTTTATACCTCCCTGTTCTCTTTTCCGAGGCTTTTCTAGAATCACGTCACTTTGTTTACAAAATACACTTGCAGCTACAGTTTTACTGATATGCACTTATTTATCTAAGAGGTTATTTGTTACATGTGTAACTGTATATTAGTTCAATGTTATTTCAACCAAAATTAAAATTATTAATTCCACTCTGAATTCTCAACTTATCGAACATCTTTACTTTATTGGTACTTACGCGGTCTGTGTGTATTCCACGGTTGTTTAGTTTAACACTTACAAAAAACAACGTTTCATATATGGTCCTACCATGACATTTTTTGTGTAGTATTAAGTGCTTCACTGTACGCAAAAAATAACGTCATTATTTTGTTTCATATCTTTCTTCTTACTATAATGATATTTGCCTAATATGAAAGTTATAACTGGATGTCATATTTATTATTACATACCTTCTGAGTATTATTTTTAGTCAATTATCTATTGTAGAACCATATAAAAAAAACAATAACTTTGCTCGTATTTTTTGTTTGAAAACCAGTGTCTCGGGGAATTATGGCATATGCTGAGTGAGCGCTCTTTCTTCGCTATGACAATTTGTTTCTTGTTTTTACAGTTGTGTTTAACCTGTGACATATTAGTGAATAAAGTGGTTATCTATCTATCTATTCACCGTCTCTTGTATATAAATCACGTTTATTGTGTTCAAAAGTTTGCCGTTGCATTTTTTGTAGCTTTTTTCCAGGAGACAAATAGTTATTCTGAATGATTTATGATCCAACGCTCTGCGGATTCTGTGAACTAGTGAAAAGAAGGTAATGCGTCGCGTGGAATCAGCCCCTTGCCGCCATTTCATCAATCAGCCGCCATTTTGAGAACACTCGCTGCTTCTGACAGCCATATTTTTGAGAATTCAATTTGATTCAAATTCGCCTGCCAGATAAGGGGTTCCTTATTTCAATGAATAAATTGTCTATGATGGAACGTCTCGAATATTTTACATCATTTTAATATTTACAACGAAATTTATGTTACTTGCAAATTTTGGACAAGAAATAAAGTCCCTAAGCTTTAGGGAATTTACCCAAGTGTTTTGTCACAAGCAAGTCGATGGTTTATTAAAATTTTGCAAAGCAGGTCAAACAAATGAAGCCAAAGTTTCCTAAACGGGTGTGATATGACGCTACTAACTGGATACAGTTCAAAAAGATATTCAAATTTATGGAGCCACTTAAGCAAAAGTACATAGAACAAAGTTTCGGACGTGAGCGAAAAACGCTTGCTTTGTAAGAGACACGGCCTTAGTTTAATTCGGCTCTAAAAATGGAACTGGTTAAAAATACTGTTCATTGTCCCGCAGATGTAGGGCCGGCAAAACCAGCTGCATTTATGTAAATGAAACAGCGCAGATTGTACTAAGAAAAATTGCGCGAATGTCAACTGTTCTTTTATTCAGAGCCAACGTAATTCGCTATTTGTACAGTGCATTCGGTCCATTGTAGCACCATGAATAGAATTACCCGACCACGGAGAGTGCACCACTCTCATTACCATAGCAAATGTCCGGCGAGGACTCCCGTACTCGGCCGTATTTGCACTTAAATCGACTGAGCCGGCCCGCCGTGTTAGACGTTCCAAATTTGAATTTTAAACTAAGCGTTCCGTTTTATGCGGAAGGTAAATTCTTGCGAGCGTTTTTTTTAGCACCGCTGCGGTAATTTAGTTTGTGAATAATTTATAGAAAGCCAGCTAAGGCGGATTTCTTCCAGCGCTACGCTGGCCGGCCACGTCGGCGGCTGAATGCGCCAACCCGCTTTACAAGCCGCCTCGATTATTAATTAGGGCTCGTAACTTGAACAAAATTGAGTTTACGACAAACTTTACGTCTATATCCAAAGTTCTTCGAATTGAAATGAATCCGAGTACGGCATTTTCAAATCCTTCAAACATTTTTGGTCTTTATGACTGACGACTATAAAGTCGTTTCTTAGCTTAATTTCATTGTTTTGTAAACGCTCTAGGTGCCAGCAACATATCAACATGGAAAATCCTTACCAGTGATTGAACGTAGGCATGAGAAAGCATAAAACAAAAACATCCATCCATTAAATATTCCCTTTTCAACAGAGCAATTCGTCGAAAATTGTCTTTAGAAAATGTTCATGCTTCCAATCTTTTATACGAAACACATTCCCGTTTCCTATTTGAAAATGTCCCAGAATTCCTCCTCTACCTTAAACATTCAAAATTCCCACTTTTGCCTGGTTCAGAGCCCCGGGCAGCTATATTTCATCGAGCTATCGACGACCGGTTAAAATGAAATATGCGTCTACCCGCCTATACCGTTTGAATATAATCACAGAGAAAAATGTACGCGAGAGATGTCGATTTATGTCGGCTATAGAGCCTTAGTTTTATTCGATTCTATTTTGGCATATGAGCTGCAGTGAGTTTCCCTGTTTCTGTCGATCAAGCAATAAGTCTTTCATCGCAAAGATCGTATATTAAATCAAAATATATCTATAGAGCTTCTATTCATCACTTTAATGTAAATATAATGTATGTACATTATCGGGAGTTACGTAATTTGAATAAGCAAAAGTAATTTTTATATCATCAACTCATTACATACAATGCACGTCGGGAATCTCAAGATAAAGCTTCTTAGACATGCAATTTTCGTCACAAATATTTAAAAAAAAATTCAGTGGCGCCCAACATGAGGCCACTGAAACATCAGGGTTTAGGACCTCGAGTCTACATACTAGAAATGAAAAGTCCCATGTGCCTGATTATGAACAGGCGTATAGCTTACGACCAGGCACACGACCTGGTCGTTCCGTCACTTGATTTTATAAGAAAGACATCCGAACGTACATGGGTCAGTGTTTTGTAGCTATTAGGTATTGCATAAGGGTTAAGTACATTCTCCCTTTAAATCGATAACATATGAAAAATAAAACTAGGCTACTGGACATAGATCAAAAAGCTTCGTGTAAGTAGTGTCTTGATTGTCATACGCAGCTGGAGTTCGTAAGTAATTTTGCCGGAGCTTGGCTGCGCACTTGTGCGCTTCCATGGACAAAGTTATGGCGTTGGAACACTCGAAATATAAAAGAGCCACTCAATAAAAATAGCGCCAGGAAAAAACAATCGAGCATCAGAAAGCGCTACCTTGCAATTTCCGCGAAAGAGAAAGAAAAAATTCTTAGCAAAATTTTATCGACATGAATGGCCTCTTTTGTCTTTCACGAGCACTCATTGGTTCTGAATGACAATAATAACGGCATTGTAATTCAATTACCGATCTCGGGTTCGATTCCCGAGCCAATTATTCGGGGGACAATGAGTGACGTCATCGATAAAGGTGAATGTGGGCTTTCGGGCCTTTGTTCCAGAGCCCTTCCTTTCATAATTTTCGGGTTATTTTAGCATTATTTCAGAGTGCCAGTTTCAATAGGCTCTTGCTGAATTTTAGAAATGGATGTATTTTATGAACGAGACGGTATATTCGTAACTCATTATTACATTACAACTTTGTTTGTTTTGTATTGTTTAAATTTACAACGTACAAATTCGTCCGAATTCTATGGAAAACAAAATATCTTATGACAAAATGGGAAATTTTAAAAGTTCTATTTTCATTTTACTTTTATTTTAGAGGCAGTTAAGATTTGCAAGTGTTCTTTAAAATATTCTATACATACTTATTTATTTAGAGAACACTGATTCATCTTAAGTATCCATTTGGCCAAATGGAAGTACCTAATTAGTGCCAATTTTCTGTTCCAGTGGATAGCCATGAAACATAATTGGATGAGTTTGATGATCCGTTGTAATTTTTGCATTAACGGCAATTGCGGAGCCAACAAAGTCCGGGATAGCAGTTACGAACGTTTTTTCGATTTAAGCTGAAATTTTTAAGTAATTACCTGCGGTTGAAGTCATGATTAGTATAAAGATGAAGAGAATAGCGTGTTTGTTTAGACGGCTATAGATTTCAAATGTTAAAGACAATGGTGATTCCATAATTTAAATGCATATGCTTTGTTTAAATCACGGAAGAAAACAAACAATGGAAGTGCATTAAGCGTCGATTACCATCAGAGCCTCCTGTCGCTAAAACTCGCATATTATTTCTAATTTGAACTACTACTAGTCTCAAATTTGAAAGGAAATAACAAATTCTGAGCTGTTAATGTAAGTTAAATTTTACCCTGTTGGCGTAGCGTTGAAAGTTTCATACAATCAATACCTATTATTGCAAATTACGATATGTTTTGATTTTGTAATATTGAAATTTCAATCAGTGTGCTGCCATCTAGCGTTTATTGCCTGAACGACGACGAATTCGAGATGCAGTGGTATAAGATTTACTTTCTGTTTTTGTAAGAAAAAATGGTTACGATAAACAGAAAATGTAAAACTTGTTAAAATTGAATAAAATAAGACTAAAATAAATGCTGATACGAAACACCCCAAAGACTATCATTTTTGCACTCCACAGTAGCAAAATAAGGCAATTTTCTACGGTTTTCGAGGTTTTGCACGAAATAATTGACACGACCATAACGTACAAAATGACTGAGCTCAAGTTTGCGGAACTCCACGAACTGTTGGCACTCGTGTACACAAACTAAGCAACTCTACTATATTTATATTGTTCTGTGGTTTAAATGTCCAAATTTAAAACAAAAATAATCTCAGTACAGAGTACTAAAAAAACCGACCTCAAAAGTACGTGGAATTACGTCTATTTGCTAAGTTTCATTGAAATATCCCCTAGTTCGCCACTATACGGGACTTGATACTGGAGATAATAATAATAGGTTCTCACTACGACACTACTCAAAGTATATCGAGAGAAAAACGCCTTGAATTGGAGAAATAGCAAAATCAACTAAATGATTGCTAAAAGCAATTGCTCCTAAATTAAAGTTAGGCGCTATTTATAAAAATGATTCTTCATGCGTGAACAGCCACCCTTTGAGGTAGATGATTTTCTTCAAAATGAAATGGGACCACTATGGAAATACCCCCTTCCCAACAAAAAAAAGACTCATGAAAATCGGTTCACAAATACCGGAGTTATCGCGTAACATACGTACAAAAAAAAACAAAAATAAAAAAGAACATACAGTCGAATTGAGAACCTCCTCCTTTTTTGAAGTCGGTTAATGAGTAAATATTATATACCTGCTATACGTTTTTCTTTCCTTTCTTAAAAGCCGGGAAAATTGTTGTTGCTTATTATTAGGACAATTTTAGCTTTTGTAAACATAATTATTACGTCATGGTTAACTTTTCTACATTTTTCGTACTTAGCGCAAACTTTGTATCACTTAGAGATTGAATTGATATTTATATACACTACAGATACACGTTAATAAGATTTTGACTGATACACTTTGTCGGTACTTTAAAAAAAGACTAATAATGCTGGAAACATAGTTTAAAGCTGTTTTCAAATCACCATTAGAGTTCCGTTTTGTAGCAAGTAGAATATCCCAATTTTTTTTTATGATACAAAATGAAGGAACGAACAAGTTGTGTGCATGGTTGTAAGCGACACACCTGTCCATAATCTGAAAAGATCTGAAGGGCACTGCCAATGCGCCCGTCACCCTGAGACACAAGTTGACCCATGTGCGTGTAGGTAATTACACCATAGTGTCGTGAGATAGTCGTATTTCTTGTAGACATTGCCACACCACACGATGAGGTTCTCGCGAAAGCCAAAACCGAGAAACACTGGAAGAATCTGGATCTGGCGCATGAGATCACCGACACGTGAGACGAGACCTTCAACGAAATAAACTGTTTTTACCATCAACGGGCTAATTCCAGCCAGCCCCGCTGACAACTTGAGGTGGCTAGAGAGAGTTCTTGTTTCTGTGGCGTGGCACTTCCAGTACAAATGCAAAAAGCGATAGTTATAGCTTGATACTGTACACATTGTTTGCCAGTTTTTGAACCTGAGTCTCTGAACTCGGCCGCACAGTTGGGGAATATCGCCTGTTTCATATGAAATTCAAAATTCATCTTTTACGTCACGAGAGAGGTGAGAATCTAAAATATATTTCTGACTACGAAATTATAGCAACAAATTCAGATCATTCACCCAGGACATTTTTTCTTATTACCGCCATGCGACTACTGCCTATTTAACCTGTTAGATAATGTTGAATAGTAAAATTGATAAAACAAATTGAAATTAAAAAGGAAACTAAATTCTTGGCGTGTATTTACTTAGCTACAAACTAATTCCTGAACTAAAGAAACTCAAGCAAGAACCATGTCGATTTTGAAGCGATTGAAAACCTTTTTAAAGTGAAAGTTGGAAATGAATCTCCATTGAAGGAACTCACTGTAAACTCAGTTAGCACGTAGCCAAGCGTGTAAGCTGAAACTAAGTTCGAACTGGGTTAAAAAACTCTGCAAAATATCCGGGCTAAGACAAAGTTAGTAGAGCAGCTGAGTTCTTCTCAAAGACTTTGAACATACATACGGTAAAAGTTTTGTAAACTAATTATTTAGTGATGGTGTATCGATGGTTTCTGTTACTAATTTACAACTTTCTGTTTCCTTTTCTGCTTATGGCTACATTGTGTGGAGTTACGTGCTTATTGCTGCGTACATGTTGCCGCTGATTGTGCAAAATAAAACAGAATTAAAAACTGCTAATTGTACTACATATCCATAGCGTCAAAATTAAATATGACAGGAACGATTTAGGCAGAGACTAAATATGGAGGTCTTAGGTTTTCGCGATTGTTACACATTGGAAAACTAAACCATTTTTTCAGATGTAAATCGCAAATATTTGTTTTATTTTTAAATAAGCCAACGTTTCGTGCGCTTCACGGATTCGATCGCGTTCAGGGCACCTGTTGAGAACCTAAACTTGACTAGTTTACTAGTTTCTACAATCATAATAAACCTCATTTTAGAAGGTAATTACACCAGTATACTGCTTTCCATTAACATAAATCTCCCGCATCGCGATCTTATCAAAACTTTCTCCCAGTGACTCAGTTCGTTCAAAAGCTTCCTTCACTGAAAGTAGTCGAAAGCGACGGCAATCTCACCTCAATGCTTCTTTCATTATCACCAACTTTCCACCTCCAGCCTAAATACTAATACTCTGTCGTCAAAAAGGGGTTTGCTTTATAAAGACAAACTTTCCCAATACACTTTATCCGCGATCTGCCCCATCCCTTTCAGCCCGCAAGGTGGTGTTTATGAAATACGTTACGTTCCGGCTGTAGATTAGACGGGAACTTTGTTGCTGCGAAGGAGGTCAGCGGTTTCGAGATCTTAACGTGAGGTAACATGGTGTGCTATAAAGTGCTGTAATCCTCGGAATATTTGAATTTATTATTAGGCTCTTAAGGTAATCGAACCAACGTTGAATTTCAGAATTGATTTTACGTCTTCTTGTCCATTATGAGAAAATTAAAAAGCCTGTCCTGCGTATCAGTCATTTTATTTCATTTTTATATTCGTTTTATTTAGATCCTAAAACAGTGACAGGCAGCAGAAAGCAAAATTAAAACAAAAAAATATAACTTCAGATATAGTTAATGTAAGCAATATGTAGTACGAGTATAATTGGTAATGTAATTCTATGTATTAGTATTATTGAGGACTATATTGTCTGATATGAATAAACGAATTTGAATAATAATCTAAAGTTAACGTCGAGCCAAAGTAATAAAAAAAAATTGTGGCATCGATGAAGTGTCTCTTTTGTTCAGTAATTTCAGTCTTAATCGAATAAAATAACGATAGATATCAAGCGACGGGAAGAACAAGTCATGCGCCTGGTGTCAAGTGACACGCCTGTCCATAACAGTGACAATGCCACTCAGAGGTTTAAATCGCATAGATCTTAGGGCACAAGGACCTAGGCTGTAATTTTACCAATTAAAGAGTAAAAGTAATTAACACCTTTTAATTATAAATGAAACACTAAGAAGTACTTGAAAAGTACTTATTACGACTTTAAATACGCTAATAACATACCTTTAAAGTGGTAACCTATTTTTAATGCCCCGTGTTATTATTTTTAATTTAAACATCAGCCCAGCATAAGTATTATAAAGGTGCTACAAATAACTCTCTTGCAAAAGTCCAGTAATAACAAACGTTTATTCTCCGAATTACTAATTCAAGCCACTTCCAATAATTGACACCTAGCGTATTTCATGTTTATCTCTCTGTCCCCCTCTTCTCCCCACACTCCCTGCGGGCTGAAATCTGTTAAGACCGCTCGAAGACTTCATATATCATTACCAGCTCATTGTATTCATGTCTCTCTCACTCCGGTCGATTTTCATTAGCTAGTGACGGGAACGAGGAATGGCTTTCTTGTAGATGGATTTTGTAGTCTTTACCTTTTGCTAATGTCATAAATATACGAAATAAAGCTACAAATTTTAAAACATAAACGTATTAAACTGGACAGTGCTTCTCATATTTATCGTATTAATTTCTGCAAATACAAATCTATTTACATTTATTTAATAACATGTACTATTCCAGTAATGTATTTAACTCGTTCTTAAAACGTAACCTCGTTTTCCCGTTTAGCTATATGGATCTCAAAAAACCAACTGCCGGTTTTGCTGTGCGATTCTCAAATGCTTTCTGTGTAGTTATCGCATTATGCTTCTCCATAGATAAGTATCAACAACGTACTAGAAAATTCAATGATTTACACGCACATACTTACTTGTGAACGTCAAAATAAATTAAAGTCGACATCGATGTGTTTGTATAAGGTTATACAACTACATTTCAATACCACAGAAATTTCTAACATATTTTTTTATAACATCAAATGACGGGACGAACAAGTCGTGCGCCTGATGGTGAAAAAATAGTTACACGCCTGTTCATAACAGTTGCAGCGTCAGTGCAGATTTAAAGCTCTGGCTTTAAATCGCAAAGATCTTAGGGGCACTGCCACTTTGCCTGTCACCCTGAGATATAAGTTGTCAAGTCCCATGTGCCTGTAATTTCTGACATTACTGCTTGTCAGCAGAAATAGGTAAGGTAATAAATAGCAAAAGTAAGTTCTATTTAACCAATTTTTTCCCTAAAACGCAATATTTGTTTATAGTAATTCAAAATGACACAACGACAATCATCATTCTACTGTCATAGCCGTGGTTTCTTTTGTACACGAATGTTGAAAGCGCAATTATTATTATATTCAATCAATATAAGCACTACGGCACAAACAAAAGCAGTGATATTTTTGTGTCTATGAGCGCACGAACATTCAAGATAATGCACATAGCATTTTGGAATAATTACGTTTCAGCATAATTTTTGTGAATATTAAGAGAAACGTCGTCCAGATTCATAACAGTCCGTTATTCTTACTACGCTCTCATTTCCGTCCTCTGTGACGTATGGTCATTACGGTTAATCGGCAGATAGGTATGTTTTTACGCTGCTCGCCATTATGCTTCGTAATCATTTCTTGCGACCTGTCCTTGAGCTACTTTACTCGAGGTTAAGATTAAAGGTGAAACCTTTGATGTATTTTTGGAGATTTAAAAGGCCGCAAATATGCCATCCTCAATCAGTGCTACATTGTGTGCCTTTTGAGGTGAAAGGGTTTATTGGCTAGGTCTCAACTAGTTTAAAGCCTCTGGTAACCAGAATGCTGGCAGTAATTCCGCCAAAGAATAAGCTTAGCTAGGCAAAGGGTAAATGTTGCTAGCCTATTTTATATTTTTTTTTGTTTTGACACAGTTACAAGATACAAATTATACAATACAAGTACAACTATGACACTATAACAAAAACAAATAAATTTGTAGCTCAATAATAACCGCGCACAACATACAAATAACATTTTGCAACTTACTTCACTTTGTGATGTGTTCATGTGCTTCTGTACAGTTCGGACTTTTCATAATTTTTACAAATGTGTTGGTGCTCAGTTGGAATATATCAAGATCTGTACATAAAACATTATACTGCCCATATAAATATAATATTATGAGAGGGCTGTTATTAAGGCACCAAAAACAAAATATGTTTTTCTTTTATTTACTATATTTATTTCCTTATTAAATGGTACGTAAATACAGGTTATAATAAAGTAAAAACATCCGTCCTCACTGCCGGGCACGTATCTTCTTCAAGGACAGCGTTGGGGATTCTTCATGTTTACCGAAAGCTGTGAATCTTCTTAGGCATGCATAAAATAAAACTAAAATGATGACATGAAACACGACCATAGTATAACAAGTGCGACTATAATTTTTGCTCGACGTTTTGCGCAAAATTATTGACACGACCATTACGTAGGTGTGCTCTGGGTGAGCTCAAATATGCGGAACTCCGCGTACCATTGGCACACGTGCCACGCAAAGTAAGCACTTCTACTCTATTTATTTGTTAGTAAAAGCAGTATATTCGGTTATTGGATAGAAATGCTTATTACTGCTTGCAGTAACTATCAGACAAAAATAAGTTGCCGATTCGATTTGGGTCTATATAATCAATAAAAAAAAACAAAATGGCAACACTAATCGAAATTGGTGGGGTTGATTCACGAGACACTAATTTGGGTTTGGTTAAAATAATTCAAAGAAAATTGTGAGATAAATGGATAAAGATCAAAGGAAAGCATTTCGGCGGTTTGATCAAAGATATTTTTTAATGTTTGCGTGTTCTCTAAAAGGACTGATATTAACTTCGGGATTCTAATTCCATGACTACAGCTGATTTTGACAGTTAAGTTTTTTTTAGGTTTGTATATTTTTGAAGATGAAGCACCTGATTGTTTACAACTTTTGTGGTTATTAAAATGTATTATATTATTACCCTCTCGACGAGAAACATATTTTCAAACATTTGATTTTATAATTATGTATACTCGAATTTATTATTGAAACAAAGATTTTTTTTATAATATCAAGTAACAGGACAAAGAAGCCATACGCCTGGCGGTAATCAACACGTCTATCTGTAACAGTTGCAATTCCACTCAGAGCTTTAAATCGTAAAGATCTTAGGGGCTTGTTGACAAGTCCCATGTACCTGTGATTTCACCAGCACCTTTGCGTTATCAAACCGGAACTCAGTAATGCTTACATTACTGCTTGGCGGCAGAAGTATGTAAGGTGGCAGTACTTCACTGGACGAACTCTTTCACAAGGAGCTACTGTTACTGAACCACTTGTCTTATTATACTATATTATATGTCTTACTCTTGGACACGGGGGTCTTCTAAATGTGGGTTATGGACTTCACACGATTTCCAATGGCTGTGAACCATCTTCGGCGTATAGATTTCATTGCTAGTTTTCCTTAATCGCACGTAGTACTACTAAATATTAACAATTGTAATTTGGAGATTGAAGCCATAAACATTCGAAAATAACGTACCCAGTCGTAGGGTACAAAACCTCACCCCGATCTCGCTCTTTGACCGCCTAATCCCTTGGGTGAACACGGTCAAATACTTAGGAGTTACGCTCGATAGGAAGCTGTCATTCAAAGCACACGTGAAAACCATCCGCGATCGCGCCCACTTTGTTATGAGCCGGCTCCACCCCCTTCTCAACAAGCATAAAAGGGAGAGCCCTTCGCAATAAGGTGAGATATCAACGACACTGACGACCCTATCACTCTCGCCAGTTTGAAGGGCAACCAGATCGCTAGTCAGTCCCGTCCCTCACGCACCAACCATCCTCGCCGGCGAGGTCGTAGAGCCCCTCATTTCAGCACGTACACTGGTAGATTCTCTCTTACAGCACGCCCTTCTGGCGAAAGTCTCCGGTAGCGCCCTGAGCCGAGGTCCGTGCCAACCTGGGCGCCCTCAGGCCCGCTACTTAGCTTTAAGTTTATTTTAAGGGTTATGAGCCTTCAGCTCGCCCTTGTCTCCGGTGGCGCAGTCAAGGCCATCAGCGGCCAACTAAATATCCTTCATAAAAAAAGTTAATGTGAAGAGAAATCTGAGAGTACAGAGAGCTCAGTAAAGCAACCAGGAGTTGAGTCCCTTCTTGGGAACTGCTGCCCGGATCTTCTGATATTTCGTACGCTCATACAGGGTGAAAGATTATTGCCCATCATATAGGGTGAATACACCTCATCTCGCGGAACGGTTTCCAGGAGTGAGTCCCTTCTTGGGAACAACTGCCCGGACCTTCCGCATATAGGGTGAAATAGTATTGGCGACATACAAGGTGAAAATAAAAATCTTCTGAACAATTTGGAGTTTCACTTGCCTCGTTTTGGTAACCTCATCCAACAGACGAAAGAACCTCCCTCCTTTACAGTAGATGTTTACTAAAATGTACCCTTTAGCTAAAGTGTACAAACAAAGACCCATCCAAGTTGGATGAACGGAGCAAATTCTACCAAACAGGAAGTGATCTCCCGTATATTGTAGCTCGATAATGCGATTGCTCATTCCTGGCCGTAATAGGATTTCAGCTATTGAATTGTGTAATAATGGGCAATAAACAATTTTGTAAAAAATCGTTGTATTTTTCAGTCCGGCCTTGATTATAAATTTGTTTACATCCGACGGACTCGTTTTTACGAACACAAATTTTTACAATGTTATTTCCAAATCGAACTTATATTTTCAAACCTCATTTGCCTCTTCATATTAAAGTTATAAAAAGCTTGTGAATAACTTTTGCTATAGTAAGTAATTAAGGAACGTAACATGATAATATGCCATCGTTATTATTAATCCATTAATACGTCCCACTGCTGGGCACGGGTCTCCTCTGAGGCGAGGGCGTAGGCAATGGTTACTGGCAGTAGAGCTCCTTGTGAAAGAGTTCGTCCAGGGAAGTACTGCCACCTCACCTATTTCTGCCGCCAAGCAGTAATGTCAGCATTACTGTGTTCTGGTTTTGAAGAGTAAGGGTGCTGGTGAAATTACAAGCACATGGGACTTGGCAACTTATGTCTCAGGGTGGCGGGCGCAGTGGCAGTGCCCATAAGACCTTTGTGACGTAAAGAGCTGAGTGGCACTGCAAGTGTCATGGACAGGCGTGTAGCTCAGCATCAGGCGCACGACTTGTTCGTCCCGTCACTTGATAGTGTGTAAAAAAAACTTGGTAAATTTCGCACATAAATTCCGAGAAATTCAGAAGAGCAAGTCCGGATCCGAACCAACGGTCTGTGCTTGAAAGACGATAGGTTAGCTCATTAGGCTACCACAGCTTTACATGATATATAAATACACACATCAAAAGTGTTTATGGATCAAGCACGTTTTTTACTGAAAATCAGGATTTTTTAATGATTTGTTTTAAAACACGTGTATTGTGTGGTCAGTTTAATTTTTAATTCAAATTATAAAAATGATTAAAAAAAATCCAAGGCAGAAATGTACTTGATTCCTATACACTTTTGAAAAAGTTTCAAATTCATTTCATGAAATTTGTTTCACGACTCATGATTACATTTCACAACACAATGCTCTCGCTACTATCAGCAATAAAGCGGTCACTATTCAATTATATCAATAACTACTTAATCAAATTAATAATCTAGCGATCGATGTCTCAATGAACCTTTGTTAATGTCTTAACAAGATGTAATTCACTTGTTATCTGTATACATATGTAGTGTGATCGTATATGTGAATTTATCTACCTCTACGCAGATAGCTAATGCTTACGAGCGAACTAGTATATAACCATCGTATCCTCAGATAAGGGAATCAATTTTAATAGCAGTAGAGCCCATTCTGAAAGAGTTTTTGTAAGGAAGTACTGCCACCTTATCTATTTCTGCTTTCGGTTTTGGGTAAGGGTGCTGGTAAACAGGTGACGGGCGCAGTGGCAGCGCTCCTCAGAATGTCACTGCAGCCGTTATGGACAGGCGTGTCGCTTACCATCAGGCCGCACGACTTGTTCATCCCGTAACTTGGTATTATAAAAAACATACTGTAAATGGCTTCTCATTGTGCAGTCGTGTTTTTACTTAACATTCCACATCACAATAGTTAAATTAAAATGCACCCGCTAGATTGACGGTAACACTATTAACCACCTGACCACCACCAAAGACTAAAATAATTCTCAAAAAAAAATCCTTTTGCGGCCGTATTGAATATTCATGATATTCTAATATTCGTCGAGAAGCTCCATAAAAAGTTAATTGAATTTTTAGCGGGAATTTCAGCTTGTTTAGAATTTAACCTCCTCGAGAGCTGTAATTAAGTGCCAGTCGGAAAGATGGTTAGGGAAATTTTTGAAGTTAATTTTCATGTTATGACTTGCATACCTTTAGGTAATTAATTGTAATGAAATGTTACTAATTTGATCTGGAACTAAATATTTGGTTATAAATTTGAAGAAACATGAAGCACGATGGAGTTATTTCCCTTTTCAAGGGAATGTGTATTTTGAATATACATATATTTTTCTTTTTTCTACCTCGCTTAGTTGACGTATTAATCTACTCCGCTGTGAGGCTATATTTGTTTTAATATATAAAAACTTTCCACTTTGTCCCTTAAAAGCTTTCGCAAACAAGGTTCTAAAAAAGCTTGGCGCGCAAAAATGCAGGGTGGAACAAAGTGCGTTTATACGGTAGGTGGTTACTGAGAGACGGCAATTCATTAATTTGAGTCTTGTTAGCTTTTCTGTTGCCAGAAACGCGGCACAAGTGACTGACTGGCGGTGTGTCTCGGGCTTAACTTCACTTAAACTGTTTAACTTTAAGCCGATAAACTTTAGAAGGCTTATAGTGACACAGAAACGTTATTTAAATATAATATTTCTTTAATTACATAAAACATTGTTCTCTACAGTAACCTATCACAAACACGAATTTCTTTTTTGCGAATCTCATTATTTCGAACACATTTCGACTTCTTTCTTCAGTGCGGGTGACCGCAGTAATGAAAGAAGTCGAACTGTGTTACACAGAAATATCTTGACGGCCTCTGTGGTCGAGTGGCTTGCATACCGGTCTTCATGGTGTCGCCATCTCTGAGGTCCCGGGTTCGATCCCCG
This sequence comes from Hyposmocoma kahamanoa, assembly GCF_003589595.1. NCBI lineage: Eukaryota > Metazoa > Arthropoda > Insecta > Lepidoptera > Cosmopterigidae > Hyposmocoma > Hyposmocoma kahamanoa. The sequence goes on along the minus strand of NW_020653745.1, from coordinate 678,289 downwards.
ACTGGGTCAGTGTAGAAAGCCAACTTTTCTATATTGTCCATATTCCATAATAGAAGTGCTTTAGCTACTTTCTTTGGGACCAGAGCAACGTACATGATGTTGTCTAATATTCATATTTTATATATATTTATTTTACAGCAGAAGCATCGTTTGTCTGATAAGCTATTGTTAGAATAATTATAAAACATTTATGTATTCTTTTGGCAGAACTTTGATTGCTCAGTTCATGTTTATCCTACTGTTTGTTTTCCATAATAATTTAGATTGTTGAATATTCATTTTGAGAAAATAATTATTCTTAGATAGAATTATACAGACATAGCAAATGAATCCAAATGTACGATCCCAGCGCGAGGTTAAACTTGGGTGCACCACGCTTTGGCTATTTTATAAAAAAACAGCATGAGCCGAGTGAGCGAAACCAGCGTGTCTCGGCAGCGGCCAATTACCGCTAGAAGTGCATTTGTATGCATTTTTGAACATATTTCAATTATTAACGGAGTTTTTTAATAATAATTTTAAATTCACTTATAGTTAATAAGGATCATTTGTTTGTATCAATCACACTTAACTAAATCCAAGATAAAACCAAACATAAAACAAAAATTTATTATGGATATCGTTTGTTTCAACAAATATAAAATATTCAATTCAAAATTGGGAAACAGATAATGTGTCGAAATAGTGAAACATTAAATGGCGTAATTAAAAAAACCGTAACGTGTTTTCGGAGAAATGAAACGAAATCTATTCAGAAAAGCCGAAAAAATTTCGGAGAAACAAAATTCTGTAGATTATGTCTCGGGCTTGTGACAGGTAACCGTTTTTTACTTTATCAAAGTAACACCTGCGACAAAACATTACCTAATGAAACATGAACAGTAATGGACATTGGTATAATTGAGCGACAGAGGTTATGTATAATACATCGTGAGCAATTTTATGCCAAAACGTTTGAAAACATGATATACAACTCCTCATTTATTGTAGCCTAGTTCTTGTGACTTTACTTCGTACAGGCGTGTCGCTCACCAGCAGGTGCACGGCTTGTTCGTCCCATCACTTTGTATATCAAAAAATAAAACATATAGGTATAATGCAGATTCCTTTTGATTGTTGAAATTGCGTTATTAATTATAAACTTCTTGTTCAAGTCTGTTCTCTAATACAAAGCATTTATTAAGGATTTATGCTGAACAAACGTTTTTTTATCTATTTAATTTCCTGTCTACGAATACTGACTTTTCTTCTAACATTTTCCCAAGCGGAAAAAGGTGCTTGGCATTAAATTTTTATTCGTATTTCACATTCAAACTGTTCTGGTTCCAGAACCAATTTTGCGTGTTTATTTTTATGGCGTTTTTGTGCACTCGTCAGCTTTAAAGCGCTAAGGTAATACCATTATCTGTTAAAATGATCGTGCGTCATATAGCCCGGTCAACAACAATATGTATTAACGTTTTTAAATAATTTAGTAAGTATACCATTGTAGGGCCAGCCTTCATGAAAATATTAATACATAATTTATTCTTGTTTGAACAATGACAAAGTTGGCTTTATGATAATATGCGTGATAACAGACGTGGTTCAAGTCTATGAAGCGGTATTACCGATGAATTTAATTTCTAAATTACGTATATTTATAAATATTTAGTAGCAATAATTTTCGCTAACGGTGATAAGATGATTCATAGTCCTTTTGAAACGTGTGATGTCCCGTATTAGGTCCGCGTGGCAGATTATGACCTAACCTCACGCCTTAGACCCGTGACTACCAGAGGGATAAATCATGGTTTGATGTTATGATCTTATGTATTTATTAACTGTGAGCGCCATTTTGCGGAAGCGGGTAGCGTCCCTAATGCCCAGGGTGCGGGGCAGCACCAATCTTCGAACAGTGGCCGAGATGAACGATGGGCCCATATTGTATCAATAGGCAGGGATACAGGTGAATGTTTAGATGGTTTATATGAACATAGTTTTTAAGAATTTTGTTGCTAACACTGTACAATATTTTGTCCGAAATAAATTTATTTTTTTTGTAATTTGTATTTTGTATTAATTAAAGGCAACAGATAGGGGCATAGAGATGGCCGCTTACTGGACTAAAGAAATTTATCACAGGATTTCTACTTATTTTTGGCGTTGACTCGACAAAAAGAAGAAGACTAGAACGAATTAACTTTTTTCAGATAATTTAATATATCTACGAGTGGGTAAAAATGGATGGGTTAGTGATAACGATAAAGCTGTTATTTCATTTAACCAATATTGGTTTTTGATCGCGTAATACACGCCAAGTTATTATTCAGAAATTTGTCCATTTGTGGAATACTTTAAACTGTAAGTGTTTACTTTTTCCATTTCTCTCGATTGAACGATAACGTGAAAGCTTGCGAACTACGAATGAGACCCTCAATTCGTCCAGTCACGTAGGTATTTGTGTTCCGATCAACTACCGTTAACATTAAGTAATCAAAACACTCCAAGAAGCCTCAAAGCAGTTCCTACCGATTGAATTCGGCTTTCTATACGAATTGAATAATTCTCCGTACCCCCACGCACCCTTTCACTCCCTCCCGTCTGTTAATTTGATTTTGCTCAGCAATGTAAACGTATTTTCCGTTCTAAGAGTTCTTTTTTGTCCGCATATGCTTACACTCTTTTCTAGTCGATGTTGAATTCGTTTAATTCATTTCATGTCAAAGACACGTGACGGAGTTTTGTCCGTATGGATTTTCAAAAGGTGAACATTACCCGTACTCGTTTTAGAACTTTACAGAGAGTCCAGACAAAGAGCAACAAAGAGAATGGACACTCTCCGCCCCTCTCTACATTTAGATACTGCACCACGCCCCGCCGGTCACATTGACAGAACGACAACAAGGCTATCAGCGAGCCGTTTTCGCGAAAAGACGGCTTTGATATTTGAATATAGTTTACATTCATTCATCACAAAAATTATACGTTAATATAATAACATCATTGTACATTACTATTTATAATGGTCGTGAATTGTGCTTTGTACGGCTGTTTATTATCATCTAAACTGGATAAATAGAGGAATTTCTTTCGTTTCCCAACAGATGAAACGAAGATGACACAAACTTATGTCTGAGACTCATTCAGTTATTGTTTTCTTCGTTTATTTAGTGTAGAGTAATATGTAATACAGATTTATTATATCAATATAATGAGACGCCATAACTTCCTGAGTTAGGAGACAAAGGTTCTCGAATTTTCAGTTTGTATTGGCGATAAATATTACGTAGTGAATATAGCTAATTATTAACTAGGTAATGATAAAGTTGGACACGCAATTTCAAATACCTTGGTTACCGTATTTAAAACCTGTCCAAAATACAATCTTTTAAGTTTTTGTTAATATATTTTTTAAATAAATATTCAAGTTTATTCTAGTTAGTCAATTAATGAAAAATATATATAATATTATATCGATATAAATACCTAATCAACATGTGTAATTTTAGGATTATTTTAATAGAATAAAAAATAACAGATTCGCTTAAGAGATTTTGCTATGTTGCCGCTCTGACCGCGTAACGTAAATTGTACGAGAAAGTGATGGGTAACCCTGTCACTTCACGCACACATTTGCGCTTGTGCAGATAGCGCCTTGCTGTATGTAATAGTAGTAGGTAAATAAATTTCGACCGTTGTATGGAGGTCCGGGGTGTGGTCCTGGGTTGCGGTAATATGTACTTATTGCCTCTACTTCATTTAAACCAAGTAAAATGACACGCGTAATCTGTAAAAAGGAGGACAACAAAGCGAGGCATAACAATATACAGACACATTTTCGCTTTTCTAATTTTGCCAAAAATGTCGTCCAGCGAAAAACGCCCGCTGAATGTTCCATTACCAGGCAATGGACCGTGAAATGCGTCCGCAGCTCCCGTGGACATTTCTCATAGAAACGCTTTTCTTGATCATTGATATAACACTTTATGGTGTTAACCGAAATTAGGTTTTCCGTTGGCTGACTCAGCCGTGAATGCGAAACGTTATACCATATTTCACGAATATTCATGAAGGAACACATTTAGATACGACTATTATATGACATAAATACATCGCACCAATATGATGAATAAGAAAATTTGAATAATGTGCCAAACAACTCTGTACTTTAGTCTAGGCTCTACTCTATGAGTAGAACTACTGGCTGAGTGAATATAGTTTTGTATTTAGAATGTGATTAAAAAAATAGGATAGAGAAAAGAACATCTTGGCAGATCTTGGAAGTAGCCTCAAAAAGTGAACATGTAAAAAAATACAATAAATATCTAATTTTGAAGATTATCCCAGTTTATATTTATAAAGTACCTCTCGCTACGCAACCTAAGCTACGTCTCAGGTTACAAATGGTGGTTCGCCTTACAAGTGGTGTACATGAACATTCCGATGTGAAAAATTTTGTATATTTTATTTTTGAAAAACTTCTGAGGGAATGGAAGAGATATATAATATAAGTAAACCTATAAATGGTGGAGAATGATGGAAAAATTCCAATGAAGAAAACTCCGACGTGAAAAAAATTTATATGTTTTTACGAAAAAACCTCCAGAAATGCGTACATAAGGTCGTAGTTTATATTTTTATATTTCATATTGTGTTATAATCGATACCAGTGAAAAATGCAAGAAGAGAATATTTATTGTATACCGGCACAAAGATTTAATGGTTTCAACGACGTAGACGAGTTTTTGAATCAATTTGAGGCCATCAGCGTGTTAAATAATTGGTCTGATGTGCATAAGAGATACGCGTTTGCATTGTATTTGGAGGGGCCAGCTCTACAATGGTACAAAACGTATTTTTCTTCATACTCGACGTATGATGTAATTACACAGAAGTTAAAAGAGGAATTTCCCTCACAGATAGATTACGCCCGAGAATTTTATTATACGCGACAGGGGCCTAACGAATCGCTGACAAGCTATATTTATAATTTAGATAAGTTAGCGACGAAAGCGAACATTCAGAAGAGATGATGTTCAGTTTATTAGACATTTCTTGAAGTCTTTGATACCAAATTTTCAATGGATGCTGGCTAGTAATTTGTATTTGTCGAAAGAGGAGTTGAGAAAAATAATTATACAAGTAGAAGATATATTTAGTCACGGTTTCTATGTGGGTCGACAAAATATTGAATTGCCAGTATATTTTCGTAAGGAGCACTCTCACTGTTGGCAAACACAGGGTGACTCTACACCGATAGTTAGACCCGAGTCTAAACAGTCGGAATATCTAGTACCACGAGCACCAATCGTGCAGCAGGATACGCCACGTTAAGTGTATTCACGGGCACATGTTAGTGGATCTTCGTCGGGATCTCCTCAACGTGGATATCAGCAAGTCGCAGCTGAACATTTAGAAAATTTGTATACAATTGATAGTTTTAGTGTAGATAGACCTTTTATATCAGTTTTTATTAATAATGTAAGTTGCGAGGCGTAGGTGGATACTAGTGCTTCGGTTTCAATAATATCTCGTTGTTTTGCAGAAAGGTTACATTTGCATATTGATGATACTCCAAGTTTTCCATTGCGTACAGTGGGCGGAACGCCAATAAATGTGCAGTCGTCCACCAAAGTGTGGTTGACGATTAGTAGAAAGGAGTTTCCATCAAGGTTGCTGGTTGTACAGGATGTTGAGGAACATCTTATTTTAGGCCAGGATATTTTGAAGAGGTGTGATTTCAAGTTGTCAAAATTGAAAATTGACAACAAAATTTCAGTCCATGACAGATATTGGGCCAAAGAAAGAAAAATCTTCTTTCAAACCGGTATTAAAAAATTTTGATAACTTCTCGTTAAATAGTTCGGAGTATGTAAACTCTTCAGTTTTGCCGGGAATAATGAAAAAAGTTGACGTACGTGATAAGACGAGTCAATTGCGTCAAAAGCGTAATTTATATAAAAGTAAGAATAAATATGTTTTGCCGACGGTAAATATAAAATATAATTCGGAAAGTGACATTTTTAAACCTGTTCGCGTAAGTGTTGCGAAGAATTTACAAGGTAACTTTATAAAACGAGCAGCCTTGATAGATTGGCATAAAGAATGTATAGGTAATATACAATCGGAACAGAAGCGAAAATTTGATAAAAAAGATAGAGTTGCATTGATATCTAGGAGATATGATACGAGGAAGTTAGGGTAGTAGATCGGTTGAGTAGAGTTAATTATATTGTGAGAAGATTAGGTATAAATAGGAATAGATCGGGTAGGCAGGATCTAGTCCATGTGAATAGGCAAATGCAGACTTAGAAGGACGGGAGGAGAAGATGGACTACCGTCTAGGATAGATATTACTTACTTTTTATTTTTTTTAATTTGATGGGTATATTGTCCAGTGTGTGTGCATAGTTCGTGGTCACCGTCCCAGATGAACAAGAACTGTCTGCATTCAAGGAAAATATATTTATTTAATTATTAGGAATCCTTTATATGGTATATCTCCATATCATATGTATGTTAGGAAAATGTTGTTGTTAGGGTTATTTGTGTGTTTGTGCTGGTTTGTTTAAAGAAAGTGAGAAAAGCTGATGGAACGTGGATAGCTGCAGGATGAGGACTAAAGCAGCTGGGAGATCAATATTGATGTTACCCAGTGATCGCCCGATGGGTGCACAAGCCTGGGTCGTCGTCGTAGCAGCGTGCACGTTGAAGATAGTTTAGTGATGCATTTAGGAAGTTTTAGTAATGATGTTTAAGGATTTGTTATGAACATATAGCCAAGCTAGGGTAGCTGAAATAAAGAGTTAGGATTTAGACAGGTTACTTAAATAGCTAGGATAACTAATGAATAATTATATTTTGAATTGTTTGATTAGGATGTGATCATGGTCTGTCCTTTTAGATAGGTTTTTGGCAGACTAAATACCATAGCCTCCTCGATGGTTTGCTTGTTGGTAAGGTAGTAGCTTCCGAGCAGTGTGTGGCTAGCCTATAGTAAAGGCTGATCACTTATGTAAGTTGCCTATCATAGGTAGGGCACCAGCTAGGGATGTTCACCCCTTCAGTTGTGAGGAAGAAGGATGTAGTCTAGGCTCTACTCTATGAGGCTAAGTGAATATAGATTTGTATTTAAAATGTGTTTAAAAAAATAGGATAGAGAAAAGTACATCTTGGCAGATCTAGAAGTAGTCTCAAAAAGTGAACATGTAAAAAAATACAATAAATATCTAATTTTGAAGATTATCCCAGTTTATATTTATAAAGTACCTCTCACTACGCAACCTAAGCTACGTCCCGAGGTTACAGTACTATAAGAACCACAATTAGCAGTAGAACTCCTTGTGAATGAGTTCGTCCAGGGAAGTACTGCAACCTTACCTGTTTCTGCCGCCAAGCAGTAATGTGAGCATTACTGCATTCCAGTTTTGAAGGTTACGAGCGCTGGTGAAATTACAAGCACACGGGACTTGTCAACTTACGTCTCAGGGTGATAGGCGCAGTGGCAGCGTCCCTCAGACCTTTGCGATTTAAAACTCTGAATGGCATGGAAAGGCATGTGTGGCATTCACACGCACACCCAATGAGCAATTTATAAAACTACCGGGAATTAAACGTGAAACCTAATCATTCAGTGTCCACAATGCAAACGCTTGGGTTCACCGGGGTCGTCAATGGATAGATGTTTTCAATAACGCAGAAACGTCTGTATAGATTTGGATGAAATTTAATGAGTAGATAGTTTAAGTGTTATATTGCGCATACACAACAGAACAAAAGGCTGACATCGTGTTTTTTTTCAATAGTTAGCCTGTTATAGTCCCACTGCTGGGCACAGGGCTCATCTCACTAAGAGAGGCCTCGGGCCGTGGCCCAATGGGGATTGAGAACTTCACACACGCCGTTAAATTGATTTACAGACGTGTACAGGTTTCCTCGCGATGTTTCTTCACCAGATAACTTATGGTGAATTTAAAATTACATTTCGCACGTAAAGACCGGAAAACTCAGAGGAGCTAACCCGGATTCGAATCCACGACAATGTTTTTATAGTGTAATTGAAAAGTAAAACTATAACTGCATTAATATAAAGGCCATTTTGTAGGACATTTGTATTTGCTAATGAAAAAGTACCCACAAATTTACCGATAAAGTAATTAAGCAAATATTTAGGTTTCTTTGAGGTCGCTTATAAATCACGAAAAGATGTTTCTGGGAAAACTTTTTAACTCAGTTGTCAGGGGAGGCCTTTTGCAATCGCCGTTAGCTCACGCTACAAACTTCTCAAATAAATAAATGGATTCCTCGAAAGTTTGAATTTAAATTGACCAATGATTTTTAGATTTTATTCTCTCATGAATAAAGTTTCTCTTTCAAATTCAAATTAAAACTTAACTAAAAGGAAGATATTTTCAACATTAGGGAATGGTGCCTATACGAATATATCGCAAAAATAAACACAAATATGAGTGAAAACACGACAATCACTTACTGCCTTAGTTAAATTTACTCAATTAATTTTTCTTTTAAATTTGGGTTACGTGCAAAACTAAAAAAACAACAACAAAACGTTATACAATATTTTTATAACACATTCTAAGGTTATGACAATTAACCCTTTGTATAATCCCAAATCGATCAGAATCGAGAACGGTGTTGCATTAAGTCAACATCACTAATTGCAAAACATGATATGATATTTATGGCCTACTAACGAAGGACCACAAATGTACCGCAACAAGTAAAAACCTCAATGTATTACGAATATGCGGCATTAACGCGTTTGCACATTTGTTTTCTCGACATTCTCAAAATGATAGTAATTAATTTTAAAATAAATTATGCATAATCTGGTTACAAAATGATTTTACTGTGGAAGGAAATGTTCCTGTTTATTCATATCTACTCACAACTGTGGTATTTTGCAGTTTCTTATGGCATAATTAGGCATTTTTAGCGTTTTCGGCTGATGTTTAATTAAGATAACAGCCGGGCGCTTTCTGAAGCGTAGCAGCAGCAACTAAGCGTTTTTATTACATTAGGTACGTGAAGTACACCTGCTATATCACTGTTTATTTATTGCTATATCACTATTTATTTATTGC
>NW_020653745.1:603747-669193 GCF_003589595.1 Hyposmocoma kahamanoa | reverse complement strand
TTATTTATTGCTATATCACTGTTTATTTATTGCTATATCACTATTTAGATATATGTTTATGGGAGGCAGTACTTCCCTGAACGAACTTTTTCACAAGGTGCTATTAAATTAAGTTCATGTCCTATGTTGTGACGTAATTAAAGGTGTCCAATCCGGGTAACTTCATACGGTTGTGAATCTCCTTGGGTATGCAAGTTTAATTACGATGGCTTCTTTCACCATTACTGAGATGTATAGTGCTACTACCAGCGATTAAAAAAATCCGGAAACTTCCAGACGTCGAAACCGCTATATTGGTTTACTTCAGCTTCTTTCACAGTCTAATGACATACGGCATTTTGCTTTGGGGTAATACCACCGATATCAATAGAATTTTTACCCCAGAGTATCTTAAGTCTTATTCACTAGCGTCACAGTACATTTATGAAAATGTAATTTATGTTAAGAAGAATAGTAATTTCTTAAGGGGCGACGTATACGCTTATATAACAAGATTCCGGTAGATATATAAAATTTGCCATTCACGAGGTTTAAAACTATAGTGAAACAAAAACTTTATACTAAAGGTTATTATACAACTTCTGCGTTTCGTTCTTGGAGGTAGTCTCGATCTATGATGTTTGAAAAAAATATATATATTGTAAATGACAAATGTTTATGTACAAATAGCAACCCCTAGAGTTTCTTGCTTATTCTTCTCATCGGAATCTGCCTTACGAATGACCGGTAGAGTTTAAAAGCGTAATAATACTTATCTATGAAATAAAGATTATTTTGATTTTGATTTAGAATCATTCACAAATTCATTCGCCCGACGTAAAGTACAGGACATTGTTCTCTTGCATAACCTCATAGACGGTGAAGCTTGTTTCTCTTACTCTGCTGATTCACGTTAATAATAATAATAATAATAATAATCCTAATCCTCGTCGTCCTAAAACTTTTGTGTTAAATGTTTATCAGAATACATCCATTTATAACCCTGTGACTAGAATGTGCCGAACCTACAATGATTTGCTAATATCAGAATCTAGAGGTCACATTGAAGTTTTCGACAACAATCTTTGTAGAATTCGTACCAATCGTCTTCTCATTAGTACTGCCAAATTAATATGTCGTGTTAGTCTTTATTCATATTAGTTTTGTTTCCTTATTTTGTAATCCCGCAAATATGTTTATACGTTGCATAATTGCACAGTATGTACAAGTAATAGGTCTAAGACTATGAATTGTATCTCAAATATGTTCCACTGAATGTCAACTATTTCTGCGCGGTCTTAATTGAGAAATAAGGTTTTGCGAGGTGGAGTATGGTTTAAACCATCTCCTAGATTATCTTAAATTAATGAATGTTGTTCACAATTTGAACAGAAGTAAAATATAATACGTAGGAATGAGACATGGCCGCGATAAAGAGCATTAGGCGGTAGCTACGGTAGCGTCTGAGCAGAGCCTAATGAGATTACCACTCGGCCTTTCTCGTTATTAATTGAAACGATAGGTTTTTGGTACTTACCTGATTCATCTAAAATTATTTCAATGGAAATTCAACATGCTGGGCACGGATGTTCGTTAAGAAGAGGGTTTTAGGCTTTAGTCCGTTACGCTGGCCTAATACGGGTTGGGAATTTCGCATGTTTTTCAATGATTTTGTGCTTTCTTTGATATCCAATTTCATCATGATGTTTTTCTTCACCGTTATCGAGCGGTTACTTAATCAGTTGTTACGTGAACGTTATCGTGCTCCGGCTTAGAAGGGTAAGGGTGCTGGTGAAATTAGAGGCACAAGGGACTTGTTAACTTATTTCTCAGGGTGACGTGCGCAGTGGCAGTGCCCCTGAGATCTTTGCGATTTAAAGCCGCGAGTGGCACTGCAACTGTTATGGATAGGCGTGTCGCTTATCACCAGGTGCACGACTTGTTTGTCCCGTCACTTGATATTATACTCGTATATAGAAAATTACACACGTGTATTTATTTCAAGTACGATTTATCCACCATTTAGTTGCGGGGAGCCTTTGTAGTTTTAGTTGAATTGAGAGGTCGGGTAGCCAGAATTTAAAGACTGTTAATGACATGAGGTTACTGTACTAATTAATTCCCTATCAAATAAAGATTTAAAATTAACCAATAATCCTTTCTTTCGACTGTCTCAGTGGCCGAACGGTTACCATGCCGGACTGCCACGCAGAGGTCCAGGTTCGATTTCCGGGGCTGGGAGAAATATTTGTATGGTCTACATTTATTTCTCTCGTGAGTTTGGGTGTAATTTGTGATTGTCTATGTGTGTGTCCATGGCACCCGCAACACAGGGTTTCCCTAGTGCGGGGCTATGTTGAGTGTGTGCGTTATTATTATTATTATTATAGTAACAGACGACGATATATGGATGTATAGTTACGATCCCAAAACAAAGCAGCAATCCAGTGTATGGGTCTGTCGAGATGAGCCGAAACCAACCAAAGTGGCGCGCGTGGAAAGTGCCTCTGAGCGGATGATTGCTTCTTTTTCTAATAAAACTGGACACATCATCATGGACTGATCACACCCAGTGATATGTGGTTGTCTATGTGTGTGTCCATGACACTCGCGACACAGGGTTTCCCTAGTGCGGGGCTATGTTTAGTGTGTACGTTATTATTATTATTATTATTATATTATTTCTGCCGTGTTGCTCTGCCGTGGACGAGTGAAATAAAGCCTATAAACCAAGAGTGACCCTTTCACCGAGTTGGTGCCCTCTGGAGCGTACGCGCCCCTTTTCGGAATACCATCGAAATTTTGTAATCGGCTAATTACTGGGCCGTTTATAATTCTCCCGCCCTTTGTGCGAGGACTAATTTGGAGCCACTTTGTTTTACATCGCCAGTTTAGAGTTAATTTATCGAGTTATCAAAGCTTACGTCTTCTGAATTGTAGAATATATTTATTTAATTGGAGAATTATTTTAAGGGACCTATTTTGAGTAAATCTACTTTAGAAAGGGTTCAGATTCCCCGTAATTGACAAAATTCTGTGATCTTATTTGTATAGTACAAAAGATAGACGAGTATAATAAAATCAACTGATTGGATTGCGAAATATTGAAAATAAATGATGTACACACACCAGCACATCAAGCTACAAATTGACATATCTTGTTCCGTTGCACTGGAGGCGATTTTCGAACAAAAATGTGTAGTCTGATGTGCCGTTGTCCGTACAAGGTGTGCGATGTGTAACAATCACAGTTCGTAACTGGCAGAGTACCTACATTTACCTAAAATTCGAGGAAGTTGTACACATAGAGTGGATAATAACTCCCTTTGAATTTCCGGAATCAGTATACAGTGATTATTCAGAGAGAGTTATTATACAATATTTGTATTTGATTTTATATTTTTCATGTGTAACTAGCAAGTATTTTACGACAGTAGGGTATTTAAAAGAAAAGTTTTGTAATGGTAAGTTAAAATAAAACGAGTTAATTCCGGAATTTTTGAGGGAGGTACAGTGTACTTACTCTATGTGAATAAGTTGAAATTTAGATAAATATACCTCGCCTTTTTCGATCTCTGGTAATGATGTCTTCATTCGTTCAAACGACGCGTTAAGAAACATTTCCTAATTCCTAAGTTTGGATTGTTCTCTCAAATCCCTTCATTTATATCTTTTGGCATTGTATTACAATTTCCCTATTTTTGTTAATTTCTTATTATGACTAGTGGAACAAACCTACTTTATGTAATAGACGGCCTTAAGCCAGATTGTTCACTTTTAGATCCGCTAGATGGCATTGACCCATTTGGCGTTATTTTTGAATCGCGGTGTTACGATTTTCCCGCGAATGGTGACTACTCGAACACAATTTTGTTAATGGGAAGAGAAATCTGAGAATTCAGAGAGCTCATTAAGGCAACCAGGAGTTGAGTTCCTTCTTGGGAACTGCTACCCGGATCTTCTGATATTTCGTACGCTCATATTGTAGGGTGAAAAACCTCTTCTCGCGGAACGGTTTCCAGGAGTCGAGTCCCTTCTAGGAACAACTGCCCGGACCTTCCGCATAGAGTGAAGGTGAAAATAAAAAATCTTCTGAACCATTTGGAGTTTCATTTAGCTTGTTTTGGTAACCTCATCCAACGGAAGAAAGAACCTCCCACTCCCACCTTTACACTAGTTTTTATTTCCTCTTAAAGTATTAACATAAATTTTACAGGAAGATTTATATATAGACAATATTATATAATTACACAAATAAATACACAACACATTAATAATATACAATATTATTAATGTGTTGTGTATTTATTTGAACACTTCCGCTAGAATAATATTTGTATCATGAAGTTGCCTGTAAGACATTGATACTTAGCAATAAGGCCGCCGTTTGTACATTAGTACTTACTCTGTGAATACTACTACGAATACTTACATAAATTACTGTTCAGTGTTGTCATTGCAATTTTTTTATGTGCAATTAGGAATATTTAATTCATTCATTCATTGATGTTGCTTCTAAATTATCTTAAATCAAAAATTGCTCTAGATTAAACTTAATAAACTAAAACACAGTTTGATCCGTGACCGTCCAGGATAAAAAACTAAAAGCAAAGTGGAACTGAAACAATTGCTAACGGGGGCTTTTTACAGGCCTGAAAGCAGACTGTATAATTAAAAAGTTACGGGCAGACCCTGAGAACCGATTTTTGACTCGGGCGGACTTACGTCGAATCGTCAGTAGTCCGGTACCGATTATTTATAACGCAACATGCAGTGCAACGTAAACATCTATGCATGGTACTGTGCCCACTCAAGTGTTTCGTCGAAAAGCCAATAATCGACGGAATGCGAATGCGCGTAGAGCGCACAGTATATTCGCGAACACATTAAAATGTGGATTTATATGAATATTTCGTTGATAGTAAGTAGTAACTGCCACTTGATTACAGGTGGCAGTCACTACTTACATATTAATGTATTAAAAAAATATGATTTATCGTTGATACGGGGCCAGGAGGAGTATAACCTGCCATTATGCTTAGCGTTTGTGGACTACGAGAAAGCCTTTGATTCGATTGAAATTTGGGCGGTGCTACAGTCTCTACAACGGTGCCACATTGACTATCGATATATCGAAGTGTTGAAGTGTTTGTACAGAAACGCCACTATGTCAGTTCGATTCCAGTACCAGTGCACAAGGCCCATCCAAAGAGGAGTGCGACAGGGAGACGTTATTTCTCCGAAACTGTTCACCATTGCATCGGACTCGGCATCAACATCAATGGCAAGTACATCACTCACCTTCGATTTGCTGAGGATATCGTGGTCATAGCAGAATCGTTGGAAGAGCTTGGCACCATACTCGGTGACCTAAATAGAGTATCCCAGCAGGTGGGTCTAAAAATGAACAAGGACAAGACGAAACTTATGTCGAATGTCCATGTCGTACCTACCCCTATCCGCTCACGCGATACATGCAGCCGTAGACGCATACCACACCTAGAGGTGCCGGTGATGATTTTATACCGATTTATCGGATATCGAAGTTATAACAGGTAAAAGAACTAGTATTAGTGTTAGCAATTAGTATGAATTGCTATTTCGGTAACTACTCTAGCAAACCATAAAGTTTTTAATGCCTGGGTCTGTCATTAAAAAAAAAAAACTCCAAAAATACGTCACGACAATCATGTGTGTTATTGTTTAGGCTGGTGATTTCGGTGTTTATTTATTGAGAACATACCAGTAAACATTAGAACCACTCAAACGGAATATTATCATATTTGCCCAAGTACACCAAACATTTCATTAGTGCTTTTTAAGTGCAGGATTTGCGATGTATTACTGCATTTTATTTGAGATGTTTTTGTTGTAGTACGGAGGGTATTTATTTAGCAATGCAGAATAATAATTTTTATTTATAAAAACTTGTATTTAAACTGAATCCTTTTCTAATTTGCGAAACCAAATAGCCGCCATTTTGCGGTAAGATGAGCGCATCGCGTGAGCGGTTATATCAATGGGAACCTCTACTTTCGAGGTTGTTGAAGAGTATGTCTACCTCGGACAAACCATCCAATTAGGTAAGGCCAACTTCGAGAAAGAGGTCAATCGTTGAATCCGACTCGGGATGCTCCAGGACGTCTACTCATCCGCAATACCGCAGTCCTTGAAAACAAAACTCTTCGAGCAGTGCGTGTTGCCAGCGATGATCTACGGCTCTGAGACGTGGTAACTTACTATGGGCTTATAAAAAACCTCAAAGTCACTCAACGAGCTTTGGAGCGAGCAAAGCTCGGCATTTCTCTTCGTGATCGAATCAGAAATGAGGAGATCCGTAAAAGAACGAAAGTCACCGACATAGCTCGTAGGATTAGCAAGTTGAAGTGTCAGAGGGCAGGGCACATAGCTCGTAGAACTGACGGCCATTGGAGCAGACAGGATCTTGAATGGAGACCACGAACCGGAAGGCGTTCAATGGTACGGCCCCCTACTAGATGGACGGATGACCTGGTGAGGTGACCGGGTATCCGATGGATGCACGTCGCGTCTGATCGGCTGGTCTGGAAATCTTTGGGGGAGGCCTATGTTCAGCAGTGGGCGTCTTCCGGCTGAAATGATGACGAGGCCAGGACTGCCTTGCGAGTGTATCTTTTTTTTGAAGGCCCAAAAAGAAGGCAATGTGTGATATACGGTAGGCCACAAGCTTGAGATAAACGAACTGTCAAAATTCTTCGCTGAAAACTGTATTTTACGTTATCGTACACTTACAACACAAAACTGGGATAAACAGGATGTAATAATGAACAAACATAGAGATAATAGGTAGGTGTGTTAATACCTATTCATATAATAGGTCGTATTTATTAAGATAATAGGTGGTGTGTACCTGATAAATTGTTTCATCGCCCGTCCTCGCTCAATATCCCTATTTTGTAATATTAGTTTACGTTATATGTAGATTGTTGATGTAGACTTGTACGTGTTAATTTTTAATACATTAATGCAGTGTGCGCTGTTGAAAATTTCGTCAGAATTGTCAAATTGGATCACAATTCGTCAGAATGTCTGGAAAAAAAATTGAAAATTTTAACGAGGCTTAAGGCACGATAAAGAAGCTGAGGTTTTCAAGATTGAGAAAAACTCGCTAAAATATATACTTAAAGTTTTTTCGTAAATGACATCAGTAACGATCAATTCAAGAATAGATCCCCCAGTAAAGTAAATGCCACGACAGCTGGCTTTTATGCCTTTGAGGAAAAAATATTACAAGTTAGCCGAAGTCAGTGTTTGTATTTCAAGATATTTTGTTTCAGTTGATGATTAAAGGCCGTTGCCGAAGTTTCGGACGAAGATCCAATTTCCAGCAAAACAGCCCAGGGTTTTCGATATTTGAGATTTTAAGTCTGCAGAAAATCTATTTACGTAAGCTGAAGGAAAGCGTTTATTGTTACTGGGTTAGAATAATTTTTACTGTAGATAAGAAAATTAAGTCTAGGATGGATAATTTTTAGACAAACGCGTACAGTCATGTACGTGAGATAGCTGACCCCTAACATGCCCAAACTATCTAAAGTAGTATCCATGCTATATCTAAAGTAGTTGATTGGTTAGCTGTTAATAACCTATGTACTTCTTAATGAGAAAAAAACAAATTGTGTGAAATTTACATTACCCAATGTTAGAGAGACGGTTACAAACATTGTAGTTAGAAACGAAAAATTGAATCTTGTGGATACAGTTGTATTTCTAGGTATAACGTTAGATGCTAAATTGCAATGGGGTCCCCATATAAGTAAGTTATCAAAACGGCTCGGCTCTGCAGTGTACGCGATTAAAAAAATAAGGAAACTTTCAGACGTCGAAACCGCTAGATTGGTTTACTTCAGCTACTTTCACAGTCTAATGACATACGGCATTTTGCTTTGGGGTAATGCCGCCGATATCAGTAGAATCTTTGTCCTGCAGAAACGTGCAGTTAGAGCAATTTACAATCTGGGCCCCAAAGTATCTTTGAGAGATAAGTTTAAGGAAATTAACATTCTTACACTAGTTATTATTATTATTATTATGAAAATGTAATTTATGTTAAAAGGAATAGTAATTTATTTATGAAAAATAGTGACAGACATAACATTAATACGAGGAATAGAAATAAACTAGCTTTTCTTGATAGTCGTCTTCACAAAGTCAAAAAATCATTTAAGGGGCAATGTACACGCTTCTATAACAAGATTCCGGTTGATATACAAAATTTGCCTTTCACGAGGTTTAAAACTATAGTGAAACAAAAACTTTATACTAAAGGTTATTATACAACTTCTGCGTACTTGGATGACAAAAATCCGTGGTAGTAACCCGTTTAGCTCATGGAGGTAGTCTCAATCTGATGTTTCAAATAAAAAAATATTGTAAATGTTATTTACAAAGAGCAACCCCTAGAGTTTCTTGCTCATTCTTCTCAGGGGAATCTGCCTTACGAATGAGCGGTAGAGTTTAACCATTGTGACGATTTCAAGTGTAATAATGCTTACCTATGAAATAAAGATTATTTTGAATTTGAATTTGAATTTGAAACCGACCTTTTGGTTCTGAGAGCCATCTTACGTATTGAACAAACAAAAAAAAGCAATTTCAACTTTATTGTATAAGCGATACAGTGGAGTGTTGTTTGAAAATGATCAACATATTTTTAAAACTCATACAAAATCCATGTAAATTGGTCGAGCGGCTTATTTCGTCGACTGCCAGTTACAATACCCATGGTTCGATTCCACGAGCACTGGTTTCTTACATTTTTAACAGCACTATTTCACTTTTTAATGTTAACATTGCCAAATCTCAATATTTTTGCTCACTAGAAATTGCCTAAGGTGGGTGGGTTATTAATAAAGCGCAGGGTGGGTATGGATAGATTAACAAACCACGAAATCGCTATGCAGTTTGTGTCTTCTGTGATTACGCGTTGTTCCACCTTTCGTTCCCATTTATCTATTCAGTTTTAATTACTTTCACGGTTTTAGTAACTTTGAAAGTTTTCTTTCTTGTTTAATATGACACACTTAGCGGAATTATTAACATTAGAAATGATTGTTCTCTATGAACAAGACTTAGACATTCCTTATACCTATCCAGAGGTTAAAAACAAAAAAAAAACAATATTATATAGTCTCAGCTAAATAATATTTTACTTTTAATGTGACTCGAACCAGCTTGCCTCAACTTGCAAAGCAATCCTTATACCGCTAGGCCACAACGGCTTTGCTAAAGCTGGTTGAAATTTGTATTCTGTATTTAAGTCAGAACCATACTTTAAAGATCAAATTGGCTTAAAAACTTTCTTACAACGTCATTCACCAAGGAGACGACCAGGGAGTCATACCAAAATAAATTTTGTTTATTCGGCTCACAGGTTAAAAATTAAGTTTGTTTATTAACAATTTTCTTTACATGTTTGTGCTCAGAACCTAAAGGTCGACAAAGTCGGCTTGGGTGGTCAGGTGTCTCGTGTACATGACTGTACATTGCCATCGCTGTTTAATGCCAAGTGCGATTACGGCCTGGCGTGTATCTATTTTTAACCGACTTTAAAAAAGGAGGAGGTTCTCAATTCGACTGTATTTTTATGTATGTATGTTACGCGGTAACTTGTGAACCGATTTTGATGATTCTCTTTTTGTTGAAAAGAGGGTCCTTAGTATTGGCCCCCATTTAAATTTGAAGAAAACATTCCACCTTTAATGCAGGCAAAGTAGCACTTCCAGGTAACCGATTTTAATAAAACTTGTCAAATAGATGTAATTCCACGAACTTTTGAGGTCACTTTTTAAAAAAAAACCGTGCAATTATATTTTAAAAAAGTGAGATTCAAAAGGTCAGGGACCAAAAAAGTCCGTCCCGTCAGATTTGTAATTACAGATACAGAAAAAGGATTTACAGATATAGTTGATCACTGGAAGTGTGATCACGTTGTAGACAAAAATAAATCTCGTTGTTTCTTAGAGAAAATTTTTTAGTTGTAAACATTGCGTGCAACTGTTTCCTGGAACTGGCAATCTCAGTGGCCCAAGGGATTGCATTGTAGGGAGATGCCGGTTTCAGTACCCTGTGGAGCCAATTTGGGAAATAAACTTTACTAAATTAATAATAATAATAATAATAACGCACGCACTGAACATGGCCCCGCACTAGGGAAACCCCGTGTCGCGGGTGCCATGGACCACACATAGTCAATCACAAATTACACCCAAACTCGCGAGAGAAATAAATTAAATTAAAATTAAAATTCTTTTATTTCGGGCAACGAGTTCCATAATTTGTTAGTAATAATAACAACAAAAGTGCTTATAAATTAGTGTTAGTAGATACATTTTTTTTACATTAATTTTCAAATCACCTTTCTTATGAAGCGTGGCTACATGGGAGAGGTAATCCTACGAGACACAGCTTGTAGGATGCGGTTGGGGCTGTCCCGCACTCTGCGCATCAGAGATGCTGTCTTTTTCCGGAGAATGGCAGCAAAACCATCCGTCTCATACTCTGCAAACACCCCCGATGCACTGCAGAAACGAGGCAGTCCCAACATTATCCTAAAAATATTATTGTACCGTACACGTAGAGTCTCCAGCGGCCGTTTGGTGTAGTCAACCCATAGGCTCCCGGTGTAGAAACTTAGACAATAAGAGAAAACCTACGGATCAATATATAACCTCTTACTGCTAGAGCCCTACGCCCTCTATATATGTAGGCCATACAAATATTTCTCCCGTCCCGGGAATGGGACCTGAGACCTCTGCGTGGCAGTCCGGTATGGTAACCGTTCGGCCATGGAGGCAAATTGTTCCTGGTTTGGTTGTTCCGGGTAGTACTGTGTAGTTTATTCAATTGCTTTAGTGTTCATACTACAGGGAATTTCCTAATTTGAGTTTACATAATTGGTATAGTTGTCTGGTTCATTACATTAATTTACTACTGACGAAGACATGTCAAAGCAAAACAGATTATACATATAATTAAGCGTGTTGGAGCCTGTTATCATTTTCAATATAATGTAACAGAAATCGGTATATTGTTTACGTAATGTGCTATAATACAAAATGATAAATGTTACGTGTTGTTTTTTCATTATTAGAGAAACAATTAACTAAGCTAACTACGAATCGCATTAACTAGTTCAATACAGTAAAATGACCCTTACCAAAACTAAGTCTATGAACATTAAAAAAAATAGTCAATAAAATTGTATTCATTTTGTATGAAAAATACTTTATTAATATTCTGTCTGCTGTTCTGATTTTTTCTTCCAATGTAATGAAATGATCCTTCCATGAAAGTCACTCGATCGAACTAAAAAAAACAACTTTATTAACTTTTATGGACAATTCATGCTTGACGAAAAATTTACTGTGCCAAAATTATTTTCACAAAAAACTTTCATGGTTCCTAAGACAATTTCCTTGTATCTCCTATGGTTTCGGATTTCCTCATACTGTCCGTTTTTTACTATAGGTACCAAGTGACACGCCTGTCCACAACAGTTGCTGTGCCATTCAGAGCTTCAAATCTCAAAGATTTAAGGGGCACTCCCACTGCGCCCGTCACCCTGAGACATAAGTTGACAAGTCCCATGTGCCTGTAATTTCACCAGCACCCTTGCCGTAATGCTCACACTACTGCTTGGCGGCAGAAATAGGTAAGGTGGCAGTACTTCCCTAGACTTATAAATTACAAAGAGCTCTACTGTTCCAGAATATTTACTAAACTACAAGTATTTATATAGAGTGGATAATACCTGCCTCTCTAATCCCAAAATGATTATAAATAAGAAGCAAAAAATTACACTTATAGTTAAAAAACTTTTCTGCTAAATACTTAAGTACCGTCGTAAATTACTTGCGAGTTACGCGTAAATATTATAGAATACATTACAATACAACAATTCCAGAAAGAGGTATTTGCCACTTATATTAATCACTTTAAGTGTATTATTTTCGTGAAGTATAGAAAATATACTCTGTTAATTCCGATAATCAAATTACCAATAAATTTGTTAATAAAAACCAGCCTTTTAAGTTTACATTGTTGTAAGTGTACGTACGCACTTTGCTCATTACCATTGTGGGCGGTGATAAACCGGATGTTTAAATTTGCCAATCACCACACACAAACTGACCTTTGGCGCTATTGTCAAGGTTAATAGTATAGTGAGACTCGGAATTCTGTATTTTTTAATGTTAGCGTTGAATTCTATGCATTTAAAATAATGAGTCGTAACTTTGTTGTGATTTGTGTAGAATCATCATTCCTCTTATGAACACTATTTACTACGTTTATTATCATCGTCATTGCTAGTCTTCTCTAATAGAGGATTTAAGCTACAGTCCGTCATGATGACCCGATGCGGGCACGGGGTCTCACGTTTGCTAACGGTCGTGTATCTCCTTCGATATGCAGGCAATCATAAATAAAAAACAAAATATAAGACAGTTCTTTATTGCTTTTTTAATACATATAAACTATCAACTTTTGAAATTAATTCATTTCATACAATAATAATCATTTACTGCAGATACTTGGATGCATAGAGTTAGTAACAATATAACTTAATAGTATTAACAGTATAAAACAATAGTTAGTAACAATATAAAAGAGTTCGTCCAGGGTAGAACAGGGTAGTAGTAAAGTAACCTTACCTTACCTATTTCGGCCGCCAAGCAGTAATGTTAGCATTCCAAATCAAAATGTGTCATTATTCATATTAAGAGGAAGCAATATAAGCATTTAGGAAATGATTTTTTTTAATCCAGAAAAATCGTTTCATTTCCTATGTCTAACAATCGCGAAAACCTAAGACCTCGATAATATAAGCATTCATCAAATTTGTATTTCACACCACTGCAATTGCTACCTTCAACCAATGAAAGCGAGATAATAAAATTATTCCAAATTTTGTTCAGATGTATTGTATTGTAAGATAGCAATAAGATCACTGATTGTACGTACTTAGGGCTCCTTCAAATTAGACGTTTATACACAGCGGCAATTATGATAATGTTTGTTATTTTGTTAAAAACTAGTTGCAGTGGCAATACAATCACAATAGAGTATCAGTGGAATGGTATGGGCAAGGGCATTCATTCATTCATTCATAGAACGATCGTTATTGCTTTACCAAAACTACCATAGAAATTACTCTACGCATTTTAAATTATCTCGTTTAATGAGAAATTTAGTATTCAAATTAAAAATATAGTAGACTACGCCATGAACCCGCCATTGAAGAACAGAATACCAAAAAATTGTAATTGAATAGTAGCGCGATGGCTAGCCACTGATAAGCCACTAGTCTTAAGTTTTACCAGAATACCAAATGCACAAAATCCTGCCATTGACACTCTATTCCCTCTTGGGCCCTATTCTCTCACCGGGCCACTATTGTTATATTCAATTGAAAATCTTGAACAGTACCCCGTTTGAAAATAAAAAGTTTGGAAAACTTGTACAAGCTTGGAGTTTGATGAAATCGGAAATTCAAAAATGTTCCATGTCTCGTTGTACTTCCGACCCTGTCACACCCGTTCAAAGCCAAAGGGAGTAAATTACGAGGTTATTTGTCAAGTTCCTTTATATCGCGGAAATTATTCGCGATGACGTCACTCAGCTGGGAGGAAATTAGACGAAACAAGTGTATAAGATGATAACATGTTTCTACCGTGCGTCTCTCGCGTCTCATGTAATACACTTATCAATGACCAAAATACTGAGTGAGCCCATTGGTTATCCACGTGATTCCCTACAATGCGACAGTCGTAAAAAATGTATCCGGGTAGCACCAAACACGGATACATTTTTTTCTCTAATGGCATTGATTCTATCGCGATAGAGCCAATGTTATTAGGGTTTTTTTTAAATACAAAAATGGTTTTCTTTAACTAATAGTATAATTATATATAGTATAATTTTGATAATAATGTGACACAAGGTTTTACTTGTCATGTATGATGGAAGAACGGAATTATACATGTGAAGACGCTGGATATACATATAATCAATTTAATCATTGAGCGTCATCGTCATTGCGTGTCATTATGTCACCGACACTTGACTGCTGAGTAAGTTGAAGTTCAATTACCCTACAATAATGTTCTCACCGGCGTCATAGTATGGGCTCATTTACACAGGAGGTTCCTAATCAGAACTAGTAATATTTTTTGACAATGGCCAGTTTCTATGCAGTTTCATATTATTGTTCTATTCTTCTTATTGTCACTTGGTTCGTAATGATAAAAATGTCGGCCGAGAGAAAATAATTTGTAACATTTGTATTACAATTAATCAAATAAAACAATTTTTGTTTGTAACCCCGTACATAATGACATTCGCGTAATCGGCATTCGCAAGCACGTAACGAACCCCATAAAGTATTGTTCTTAGCTTCTACGTTTGCAAACTAATGATGAATGAATGACAAACGGATTATGAATCCAGTGTAATTATGACGCGCTGATCATATTATTGAACTGCAACACAATTATGTTCGTAACAAAACGCTACGTACTTCACGCTCTTGTATTCATTCACTAAGTAGAATAAGATGAAAGTAATCAAAACAAACAGTGTCTCTAATACTTTGAAGATAATTTGAAGATTATTTCATCAATTTGTTTACGGAAACTAAGTTCGCTGTTGGCTCCGAAAGTTCCAGGGTTGTTTCGCAACAAACGCGATTACGATTGGCCGCCATTACACAATCAGGCGTTTGAATAAATGAATCTAAAATCACTCTGAATTCTAAATTATCTTTTAAATTTTTTCCTCCTTACAACAGTAAAGTATTATGAATACAAAATTAAACTTGTAAATGCGACTGAGCGGTGACTGCCGAAAATTGTTTCCCCATTACACTGAATTTCCATAAATATAGAAGTTGTCCTGGTTTAGGCTGCGGTATCGAGGAGCAGCGGAAGTGATAGAATTTATGCGGATTGTACACAGCGCGGTACGTACCTACTCGTACTGTTTCTAGATTAGTTTTTAGTGATCTTAGTTTCTAATAAACCATATGATTCATTCCATCCTAATTGAGGTAGAAGAACAAAAGTTAACTTAATTTTTGTTTCACTGCCACATCATGTAAGTAAGCAAATTACATTGAAAATTGTCACGTTGATTAAACTCCACTGCTCATTCGTAAGGCAGATTCCCGTGAAAAGGATAAGCAAGAAACTCTAGGGGTCTATTTGCAAATAAATATTGATACACATTTACAATATTTATTTCAAACATCATCGATCAATACAATCTGCGAGAGTTAAACGGGTCACTGCCACGGATTTTTGTCATCCCAGTACGTAGAAGCTGTTTATTAAACCTTTAGGGCATATTTATTGGACACGAATTGGACGGCGCTCTCCCCGCGCGGTTGCCGAGCGGATACCGCGTTGCCTTTCTAACTGTCATGGCAAAATAAGCTCTATCGATTTAACTTTTATGTTTTAACTTAAATGAACATCCCGGGCACGCGGGCGAGACAGGCTTGAATTTGGCCTACGCGGCGGTTGTATTGTTCAGAGGAATTTAAATGTTGTGGCCTAGTAAATAGAATTCAGGTTCATCATTAATGCACATGAAAGCGTGGTAATTGGGCGGTCGCCGCGCTGAAACTTTCGCCTTGTGTAACTGGTCCCTTAGTAAAAAGTTTTTGTTTCACTATAGTTTTAAACCTCGTAAATGGGAAATTTTGAATATCAACTAGAATTTACTGTGGAATCATATACATTTGCCCGTAAATGAATCGTAACAGCTTCCGTAGTTCAGCATGTTTGATTCAGCCATACACAGACACATGAGACTTGTTAACTTATGTCTTAGGGTGACGGGCGCAGTGGCAGTGCCCCGCAGATCTTTGCAATTTAAGTGGCACTGCAACTGTTATGGACAGACTTGTAGCTTACAATCAGGCGCATGACTTGTTCGTCCCGTCACTTGATATTATTAAAAAAAATATTTCTATGAAAGTAAAATATGATAATTTATTAAGTCGTGGAACAAAAGAGTGCGAGTTTGTTAATATTTAAAAAATAACTCTGTGTATATTTCAATACCTCCCATGTAAGTTGTTGTAAGTTAAAATACCATGTTTTTGCTTTTTAACTTAGTTACATCCTTTTTTTATGTATATTGTAGGTTCCATGTTTGAAAGTAAACATAACACTAAGTTATTTTCTTACTTTAAATATGAAACCTATAATATGCATAAAAAGGATATATTTAAGTTAAAAAACAAAAAACATGGTATTTTAACTTACAACAACTTACATGGGAGGTATCGATTTTTCTTTACATTTTATTAATAATGATTTTTGGCAAACAAACACAGGTATCGTTTATGACTACGTCGTTCATAACTTGAGCCGCTGTTTAATATCAGAGTTCCGTAATTGGAGATATAAGGAAGAAGTTTGGTCGTTTTGTAGCGCAGGTTAATTATTGAGGTATTGAAGCAATTACGAAGGGCCGTTGTCGACTTGTTATTTGTCTGTCTATTATCTATTTTTACGATGACGTTTCTTCGTAATTCCTAATTGGACGTTGCTGAAACTTTAAGAAGATTGTATTATATTTCTTCTACTTTATCGTTTGTTACTAATGAGTGGCTAAAAATAATATCCACTGTATGTTTACACTTTGCACGCTATGTTTACTATTAAGAAGTCGATGTCAATCCCTGATGCATTTACAGTCAAGAGCACATCGAACTTGACGCTGGGTATTTGTTTTGACTTAAGTAACTTCAATTTGTGAGTTATGCACATTTGTGAACGTTTCATAACAATGCTTCTCGCTAACGTTGAAAAAACGTCTTGAACTGGACGTCTCATTTGGTTTACAACCTTTGACTAGCGTGGCGAGCTATGGTTTAAAGCCTTAGAGCAGGGTTTCTTAGCCTGTGGTCCATGGACCCCTAAGGAGTCCGTGTAATGAATACCGGGGGTCCACAACGAGCCCACCTAACATATTGCATTAATATAACAATTAGTATATAATATGTTGTGAGTAAATACTCACAACATGTTATAAAGGTCACGTGCATCTATTTAGGTGCAGTGCATGTGACCTTTTTGAATTTTCTCGTCGTTTGACGGCTATCTATTATAGGAGCGAGCGAGCGTCAATGGAACCCGCGAGCCTTTCTTAATTTATTTATTAATACAAATTTTATAAAAAGAATACATAATCTAAACCTGGCGGCAACACAAAAACCTGCTTAGGTTGATCCGTGACCGTAAGAAGTTCTTCTTCATCTTTTCGGAAAGGCTCCGTAGGTTTTTTGAAATTTTGAGACAGGTCCATGACTAGCAAAAGGTCAACAAACCCTGCCTTAGAGGAAACCCTAGCATAGCAGTGGGACGTAAAAAGGGTGGACGAGGATTATAATTATTATTTGCGCCTGGTCTTAAGCGACACGCCTGTCCACGACAGTAGCAGTGTCATTCAGAGCTTTAAATCGCAAAAATCTGGCATCGCTACTGCACTCGTCACCCTGAGACATAAATTGTCACGTTCCATGTGCCTGTAATTCCACCAGCACCCTTACCCTTCATAACCGGAACGCAGCAATGCTCACATTACCGCTTGGCGGTAGAAATAGGTAAGGTGGCAGTACATCCCTGGACACTCTTTTTTTGTCAAGAAGTTCTACTGCTACTAAAATAGTGGATGAGATACTCACACTACATAATATTTAAAATGTATTATATATATTAAATTTGTATTGAATTGATATTCAATTATTTTTTGTGAAATTACTCCACTAGTTTGTAATAATTATTAATACAAAGATCGACCACTCAGAAAAAAGAAGAAAAAAAAAATTTAATTAATACACATCTCTCGCCAGGACTGGTAGCTGTAAAGGTACTAACTGGGTGATAAATCTGTCATATATTTCTCATGACAGATTCATCAGATCAACAGAATCATCAGATCACGACTAAAAAGTCGTTGAAAGACCAAGTACAAAGACACGACGCAAGCACATAGAAAAATTCGTGAGGTCCGTTGGTTCGTTCCGTGGCTTAGTTGGTATAGCGTCTGGTACTATATTATATATAGTTTAAAAACCTTTCCACAATATTTTTATTTCTTAAAACATGTACGATTTAAATTGAAGTAATGTTCAAAGGCAAAATGTAAAGAGTAAAGCGAAAAAAATATGATGTTAAAAACTCGAGTGTTAAGTCAGCGTAAAAAGCAAATGAAAAGAAACAGGTCATAGCCCGCGTTCGAATACGAGCTTACTTGCATGATTTTTTAAACAGTAATTTAATACATAATACTTTTCTCTTCACAACTTCACTCATATATTCGTATCAAAATAAAGTATGGCAGCGCTATTATTAATTATTTCATTTCCCTCTATATGTATTACATAATAACATTTATTTTCAATATTTTTTTCTTAACGCACACAATCCATAAAAATCCTTTCGTTAATAATAAACCCCGTTTAAAATCACTCGTTCAAAATCAACCGTTTAAAATCATTCGTTATTCAAAAAGTATATACATATTTGTGAACTCAAAAACAACATTGAATAAAAAATAAAAACAATGCAGGATGTGCAAGGTGTCTTCACTTGGTAAGTCCTAACCCCTTGAAAGTCAACAAAGAATACTAAATTAGTACACTGAAACCTGAAAGATTTAAAGTAGACTTAAATCATCACGTTCACAAGTGATAGCGCCTTGAAGAACACTGCCTGACCGAAGAGTTACTGTCACTATGCTAAAACGACTGGAAGAAACACTGTACGACTGGAAAACCACTACTATGGACAATAAGAGGAAATTACGACGCCACTGCCAAAAAAAGAAAATTAGCCTAGAACGACAAAGCTAACGAACCGATAAGGACAATTGTGCACATAAGTATCCAGTCTAAAAGAAATTCATTAGTAGGCTCACATGTGCTGTGAATTCATGCTCCAGTAACACAGCAATTAGTGTTTGTATCTACGCTATGCCACTGTAAATCCAGGAACATGACGTGCCAAACGCAATAACAAGAATTCTATTCCCATATCATAAGTCGGTTCACATTTGTATCATTTTGACGTTTCAGATCTGTGACGCGTAATATGATTACTATTTTGAACGCGAAATGATTCTCGATCAAGCGATGCGCACGTCTCTTCAAAGCGGAGTTGTTACGCGTCGTCGGAGACACGCTATGGAGATATAAGATGACAGAATGATACGAGTGTCGATACCGCAATGGAAGGCCTATATATTTCGAATTCGAATTCGTTTATTTCTCTGTGATAAACATGCTATAAAGGCGTTACAAGAGTATATTTTGAATCACTGTGATCTGACTTGCGGTATACAAAATTGTAATTTGTATACTATACTCATGCAGCCTAATTAGTAACAAATTATACAAAATATTGTACTAAAAAAGTCCATAAAATCATTAATACAAAGATCGAACACTCAGAAAAAACACTCAGAAAAAATTCCTTCGATCCGGTCGGATTCGAACCGTGGATTAGTTGGTATAGCGTCTGGCACGGTATGCAAGAAGACGTCGGTTCGAATCCGACCGGATCGAAGGAAAATTTTTTCTGAGTGTTTTTTTCTGAGTGTTCGATCTTTGTATTAATAATTATAACAAACTAGTGGAGTAATTTCACAAAAAACAATTGAATATCAATTCAATAAAAATTTAATTAATCCATAAAATCGTCACAGAACACAACTGTAAGCTAACAACCACGATTCAGGATCAATTAAATGGGCCCAAATACGATAATCTAACAGTAAGTAGTTGATGCTAAGTGTCAAGTTGATTGGACAAGTGGAGTTAAAATAAACAACATTTTATGACTGAAATGCCTACAGGAAAAAAAGCTGATGACCTTTAAACTGAAAAGCTGAAAAGATGTTCATCAAACAAAGCTTAGAACCATCAGACCAAATTACCCTGCTCTTCCTTTTGATTATTTTATCCGTTTGGAATTTTATCGGTTTGATGCCACAGCAAAAATTCGGACGCTTTTTACATCGGGGGTTATAAAAGTCAATTTTAAACAAATCTCCAATATGGTGGAACGTCATTACGGTGATTAAATAATAAAATCTTAGAATATTGTAGCACGAACGAAAATAAACAGAAACTACCAAATAATTCCTAGCATCTGTAGTGCCCGAGAAGCAAGTGGCCTTCACTAATGCAAGAAAACCGATGACCTATATAGCTGTCGGTACCGGTCGGTGGCTCATGTGAAATGAATATCGTGTAGTGACCAATTTGGAAGTACAATTTTCAACTTTCTGCTGGAGCAACCGTTTCCAATTATTATTAATGTAGTGCTTTTACTGTAATAATGCAACTTAAAGATAATATGAGAGTTTTAATACAAAATGAAAGACTATTAGAAACGCTATTCTACACGAGGTGTTTGGGGAAATTTCAGTATGTAGTAGAGTTCCTTGTGAAAGAGTTCGTCCAGGAAAGTACTGCCAACTTACTTGTTTACGTCGTCAAGCAGTTATGTGAGCATCACTGCGTTCCAGTTTTGAAGGGTTATTGGATGGGACTTGTTAACTTATGTCTCATGGCGACAAGTGCAACGGCCGAGTTCCACAGCTCTTTGCGATTTATAGTTCTGAATGGCATTGCAATTGCTGTGGACAGGAGTGTCGCTTAACACCAGGCTCACGTCAAAAAACTTCGTATCTGCAAAACTCTCAAACTCTTCACGTACAAAAAATAACACAAGATGCGTCATGTCCAGTCAATTCCTTTGTATCTTTCATATATCATATTATAATGTAGGTATACTTCCTCTATCCTACATTCGTAAACTTCACACCATTGTAATGTTCATTGCTTTCTATATTATTACTAGTGCATCAATTTACATGCTGAACAGTGTAAATCAGGGACCGACGGCGTACGTTGTTCGGCCGTCTGTGTAATCAAACCCTACCTTTTTCAATGAATGCTATTACACCCAACGTTCCGCTTGCATTTCCATGCGAAATGACCAGTAATAGAGATGTTTCGGTATTTATGTATCGATATTTTACAGTTAGTAATTAATTACACAGTTGTATTTAACGAGCTCGGTGGTCTAGCGATTAGCAATATGGGCACTATACATATAGTGTGGTCCTGGGTTTGATTTCACTGAGCAAGACGAACTTTTGTAAGTGGTCTGGAAAGTGCCCCGGAGTCAATTTTATTGCTCTGGTACTCATATTACAAAGAATCCCCTAGTTTGAAACCAGTTAATCAGCGAGAATATCCGCCACATCATTATTTTTATACTTTCGGATATCACGTTCAACCTACCGTAGACATTTTCCAATAAACATCTTACGAATCAATTACGAAGCATCACTCCCAATGAAGAGCCAGTTTCATCGTTTTCTTCTAAATATTGCTTCATTTTATCCAAAACAAAACACCCATCGAGGAGACCTAAGCGATACTTACATCAAGAAGTTTTACCGACAAGGTGCTGAAAATCGATAGTAGAATTCCATTTGAGTATGTTTCCGAATTAATGATTGAGTTGATATTTGGCCAACACTAAGGCCGTTGGAGGGAGTCTCCGCGTTTAGCCGGCTAATACCACTGCCTTCTATTAGGGCCAGCCAAATTTGAAATTTAAATTGAGCCGATTTTTACGTTCTTTGAAGCCATATCGAGGCCTGTTATTTGGTACGATGATAGACACAGTTAACGCTCTGTTTCGTGATGCAATGGCGGCTATACACGTCGAATTTTAATGTATTTTTTTGAACAACCTTTTGAAGCTAAAGTAAGTTATTCAGAGCAGTTATAGCTTAGCTGGTAGAATGAATGCCTCATAATGTAATATAATCCTGAGTTTAAAAAAAGTAAACATTCTGACAAAGTAGACCCTTTGTTTAAATACCAATGCTCTATTTTATTTGTATAACAGAGTGCAATGACCTTATATGAAAAAGGACTTTGATTTACACATTTTTGTCCGCCTGGTAAATTTACGTACGTGCCATTACATTCATTCATATAAAAGAATGAAACTGGGTTGACAGAAAAACTAATTTATTAATATATACCTTTCTGTTAACTCATTGCAATAGCCAGCAGTGAAAAACTACATGAAGGAAGTCGAGAATGTTCGCGAAAAGGCTGGATAACGTAGTAAGAAAAATATAGATACAACTACAGGCACACGGGACTTAACAATTTTATTTATGGTACTGTAGTGCAACTGTCATGGACAGGCGTGTCGCTTACCACCAGACTCACGGCTTGTTCGTCCCGTCACACAATAATCAAAAAAAAATTGCAAACCATCACTAACCCACTATATGTCTCACTGCTGGGTATAGGTTTCTTTTCTTTTGTGATTTACGTATTACATTGTAACAACCTTTACTTGAATACATTAACAAAATATATAACATTGAAGCAGAGTAACATTAAATAATTACTAAATGTAATTGCCGAGAAGGAAAACAGCCGAATGGTTGTACCTAACTCGAAATAATAACATATTACACTACAACAATAAATACGCCATTATATGATACAAATAGCAAATGGGTTGTTTATCACCTTTAATGTTTACATTAATTACACTTTGGTTGCTAGTGTAATAAAGGGTTGGCCAAAAAGTCCGTGCAGTTTTGCCACTACGTTGTAATTTTGAATAAATAAAAAAAAACTTTATTTTTACAGTATTTTAATTCTCTATTATGGTTGTTTTAAAAATAACAATTTAGCGCGTATTTTGAGAAAAGGCACGAGTTTTAAGTTTGAAAAATGAAAAGCGTTCAAAACTGTTGAATCGCAGAAGTGTTTTTTTTTTCATTATGATAATGCGAAATCACACACATCATTACAAAGTCGTCAAAAACTATAGGGTTGAAATAATATATGTTATCTGGTCCACCACATTCGCCCGGCATAGCAACTACTTCAGGTTGTCATTTGTTTAGGCCTTTACAAAATTCTTTGAGTATACACGACTTTGATACTGAAGAGACTATCAAAACGACACTCAGAGCTACTATATTAATGTAGTCAGAATATGAGGGTTTGTATGAAGTTATTGATAGATGCAAGTGAAGCAAGAGAGGTTAGCCTAGATCGTACAAAATGGCGACCGATAGTATCTGCCTAACCCAATGGGAATCCAAAGATATAATGATTGTATGTAAATTTTGCAACAAGGCAAGGATCCTATGCTAACACTAAGTTTACACTAAAAGCTCCTCTAAAGTCAGCTATAACAAATGGGAAGCGCATAGTTTACTTCGGACCTAGAAGTCTTCTCGAAACTATGCGAGATTTCTTGAACAAGCGAGGCATAGGTTTCCTCATAAGTGATGGTAATTGTACATGTTGAAATTGTCGCATTGTATTTCTTTTAAATGCATAGGATTGCTCTGAATCATTACAAGATAGAAATCTCCTGCAAAGATAGCACCGCTAGGCTAACTTCGACGGAATTATGGCTTCCAGCGAGTTCTTTGGTTTTCACGACTTTAAATTGGGAATGAAACTATTTTGTCGAATCTAAATCGTGATATGTACGTGGATGATAGTTAAGCGTGACCGTGGAACCTCTAAAAAGCCCGACACGTTGGTTTGTATGAAAAAAGAAGACAAATATTTTTCATTCACTTTTAATTGAAAATTTGCAGTTTCTAGCTTCAGTGCTTTACTATTATTATCGAAGACGCTTTATCTGTGTATAAAAAAAAAAGAACAGGATTTTTTAGCAGGAGTAGAGCACCTTGTGAAAGAGTTCGTCTAGGCAAGTACTGCCGCCTTACCTATTTCCACCGCCAAGCAATAATGTGAGCTGCGTTCCGGTTTTGAAACCTTTGGTTTTGCTAAGGGTGCTGGTGAAATTACAAGCAAATGGGACTTGTCAATATATGTCTCAAGGTGAGTGGCGTAATGGCAATGCCCCTCAGATCTGTTAATATTAATTGCTACTGTTAAGTACAAGTGCGTCACTTACTACTAGGCGCATGATTAGTTCGCCTCTCGCCATTTGTTATTAATACTGCCTATTATTCATAATAATAATACTATGCCAGAGAACCACACCGTAACTGGTCTCAAACTAAGGAATTTCCTATACTATCAGTACCGGAGTTACGAAATTCGCTTCGAGATACTTCCCAGAACACCCCAATCAGAACCAATTTAAATGATCTCGGTGAAGAGTAATTAAGAAAATTGGTCTAAAATTGGTGGAAAATTACTCTTCGTCGAGATCGTTCAATTTTATTACTAGAAATACATAAAAAAGTGATTGAGAAGGGCTTATTAAAATTATATTATATTCTTCCCACGAACGTATTCCTGGGACTTGTTGTGATATACTTCGAAGCAAATAATGAAATAGGATTTTTTATGATATTTGAAACTACGCAGAAAACGGTATGAATATTTGTACAAAATTATATCATATTCTTAAGTGTATTGACTTATGACTGGCATGATTATTTCCAAAGTAAATGAGACACAAAGATAAATGTTGACTATGTGAACCTAATCTATCGGTTCATTATTCTGAAACAAGCAATATACATATTTTTTTATTTTTTAAAGCTACAGGGTTGTAGCGAGGTATGAAGTCTTCGAAATTATTGTGCAATGTTTTTCATGTTTGCTATGAACAAATGAGCAAACATGGTTATCGTTATTAATTAATAAAGCGGATGAAATTGTAAGTACCAGCTATTCTGACGTATATTATAAAACGCATTGTCCTCGAAAATACTCATAACTAACGCATCTTTTGCACAGAAATGATTGCAATATGCAATATTTTATTTTATTCAATATCATGGTAGTTTTTACTACTAAAATATTATTGATATATTTTATTGCGAAAATAGTCCATTAGTTTGGCGTTACTATTCATCGAACAAACACAAAGATAGATCCGGCTGTTGTTAACCGCTCTCCCATTTCAGCTACGGAACGAATCACCAAACTTCGAATCTCACTATGTGCTTGTTGCCGATCATTGTTTTTGGTTTAAACGGCTTTGTTGCCGTAGCGCCATTTGTGAGAAACCTCTAAAAGTTTTTTTTTTCACCCAGTCAGGTACCTTTATAGCCGACGGCTGACAAATTTTTAACATGTGTATTTCATAATACATTTGTATTTCTCCAAGAATATCCCACTGAAGTTCTTATTATATAGTTTTTTTTATATAAACAAATTTTTAATCGTGGCATGTTTTTTAACAGGATAATTTGATTCGTTCCACTCGGGGAACCGGAGTTCGGGTCGTTAAAACAAAATCCCACTCACGGAATGAGATCAAAGCGGGAAATAATTTAATCTGCTGCGAGCACTTTCCACTTGCACCTACATGATAATTTACGAATAATTTATTATGCTACTTGCGATTTCTTTTACCAGAACCTAATGCATCGATATGATCTGTGCGATCTAAGTAACAAGAAATATCCTCATGAAAATCAACCTTAATGAAATAAATTGAAATTCTGGGAAACGTTGAAAAGTGCGCCATAAATTCTGGTGTTGGCGTGGTGAACGATGGCCTTACAGCCTCTGTTTGAGCCAAATCCGTGCACAACCAGAATAGGTCAAATTCATTCATTTATAAGGTTTCTTTAGACTTTTGATTTTTTAAATCCCCATCATATCAACATAGGTACATTTTATTAGTGCAAGATAGGACACAATAAACTATATACAATGAATCAAAAATCAAACTAAACTGTAATGAATAAAATACATGAATGGCCCCGTAAAACATTCCCGTTTTGTGTTGAATCCGAGGTGTGTTCGCACATCAGTCGTTCTAATCTCCCTGACTATTTAATGAGCGCTCCGCACCTTTATTACTTACTGGTGCTCAACGCTTTTTCATTTCTGGTTTTATAATTTACTACGCCTTTTCCATATTCTTCAACGTTTGCCAAGAGCGTTTCATAACTCTATTGTATTAGATTATCTACCTTCTTCTTTAACTTTTAACATGCAACCAAATAATTGTTATACATTTCAGTACTTTCATGAATTGTCGTTATGACAATTTATTCCGAGATTTTCTTTCATTACAAAATTTAAAAGTTTACGATCAAAAAATGGTCGATTAAAAAATGCAACTACCGACTTTACAACAGCATTTCAGCGTTCGGCTGTCAAAAACAAAAGAGCTTCGAATTTCCTGCCACCGAAGTCGAACGTGAAGTAACCGCAAGACGTTTCGTGCGCATTTGGATCGGAACGCCGAGAGCCGGCGCCGGCGGCGGCAGCGGTGTCGTGGTGCGGTGTACGAATTGGTGCACGACCGCCAGCGCCGCGCGGAGGTATGCACCTGCAAACACGCCAACTAGGATGACCATGCGAATACACTTTAAAAGATATAGCCGTAATTTTAAAGTATATTTGAAAACCATAGATGTTAAATCATGGTACCGTATATATATTAGACACACTAAATTATAACCATGATCTGGCAGCGTTGAGTACCAGCTGGACTTTTGATAATGCATGCAGCCAAATCAGTACTACTTGTACAGTTCACTCGGCCAATAACAAAAGGAATTCATCAGAATTAATAAAACTGTATCGAGTAAGTACAATGAACATGAGAATAATAAGGAATATGCATACATATTTTGCTCTATAATTTCTTTCAATAACGCTGTGCCCGTAACGTAACATTAGTCGTCCATATATTATTAGTATATTCTCCTTTGACATGGTCACAAGAGCAGTGCAATTTGATTCAATTAACGCTGGTGTTACGGCGTCTAATTAGCCACACCGCAGACGCCCGGAAATTAGCTTCCTCCTTCACGTGAGGCTTTTGTGCTTTTTTTAACACCCTTTTGTTCCTTTGCTAGTGAAAATTAGCTCCATCCGCTTTTATGCTCCATTTTTGATTTGACGGCAGATGCGGTTGCTTTGTGTTCCGCTACTGAATTGAATTCTGCCTTTTGTGTCACGTTTACGGTTGCAAATTTGGAAGTTACAATTTGCTTTTCGACGTCCGGTCCGTCTATGGGTTTCGCAAAACTATTTTTAATTTCGTTTCACAGGAGAGTTGAGGGCTTTTAAATATTTTTTACTCCGTTCCGGGATTTCTCAACTGGGTTCAATTTGGGACAAGAAGTTTGCTTCAGAAAGGAAATAATTATCTTTATAGTACCTACAGTTCTGCTCAAGCAGAGGTTCTAGACAGTGAACAAGTAATTACATCAAGTAACGTCACAACTTGTGCAGCTATACAATCTTGCGATGTATCGGCAACTTTAAAGTATGGTTGTACTAAATTAATAATCGCACCTTAAAATAAAATGAAGTACTGGTTAATAGAGCGGAAGCGGTGCCGGTGGGCTTTTATGAAATATGAAACTCCGACTGTTGTAAGAGAGCGCTATAAATTAGTACACAAAAGACGCGTCGCGCGAGGCCCACATTGTTCTGTCAGCTGAGACAAAGCGTCAAGCGCGATTTACTCGAAGGTTCTATAGCAGTTCCAGAGAGGTTCTATTAACGTTGTATAATTAAGTCCACAGTTGTGGAACAATGTGTGGATGTTTTATACGATCGGAAGTCGAGAACTAGGTGAAGTTGAACAAACGGGGCGGGGAAGAATGGATTTTGAATCTTGGATAAGTGCCTGAAATTAAGTTAGTAGGGCAGATTTTTCATGTGATTTAATATAGAGGAACTATTTTCCTTCTTACAATAAATTTTAATCAGTAAGGGAATTGTGTTATTTCTTTACCAGAAAAGGTTTTTCGGGCTCGTAGTAAGTAGAAGGCTGTGTTCTCTACCTAACCCGATAGGAAAATAATTTCACGCATATTTCATTTAGTCGGCTTCTCTCCTATTACTTACAATCATTTCCTACACGCTGAGGGTCGTACATAGGTATACATAACACCATAGCCGTGGGACTAGCCCACGTAGAAATTGCTATAATCCGAATTTCCCCAGTACCAAGTAACATTGACAAATAAACCAACATGAGATAAGCAACAGACTCTGGCAACAATATAGCACCACCTATTAATTATTTCGTCTAATAATTACGCCCGCTTTAATTAAGCCAGATCCAATTTAATCTTACCTAAGTGCCTACAAACTACTATGTAGGTATATTTACGTCAACGACATTGATTTTATTACAGACATTACATATTACAGTTTAACATACTTGAAAGAAGGTAGGGGTTTTAAGAAGGTCGACTGTCATGTCT
The DNA here is from genome assembly GCF_003589595.1 of Hyposmocoma kahamanoa. Classification (NCBI taxonomy): domain Eukaryota; kingdom Metazoa; phylum Arthropoda; class Insecta; order Lepidoptera; family Cosmopterigidae; genus Hyposmocoma; species Hyposmocoma kahamanoa. The sequence goes on along the minus strand of NW_020653745.1, from coordinate 640,948 downwards.
CCTTAGTAGCAGTAGAGTTCTTGTGAAAGAGTTTTTTTTAACGCTCAGAATCAACATATCCCCGCACTAGGGAAACCCTGTGTCGCGGGTGCTATGGACACACACATAGACAACCACAAATTACACCCAAACTCACGAGAGAAATAAATGTAGGCCATACAAATATTTCTCCCGGCCCGGGAATCGATCGGAAATCTGCTTGGCAGTCCGGCATGGTAACCGTTCGGCCACGGAGGCAGTTCATTTAAGATTGTACTGCCAACATATTATCTATTTCTGGCGCTTGGTATAATAATTGTAAGCATTTCAAGGGTGCAGGTACGAGCACATGGAACTTGTCCACTCTCAGGGTGACAGAGCATAGGGGCAGTTCTCCTCAGCTCTTTGCGATTTAAGGCGAGTCATCACAGAAGAAGCGGGAAAATCTGTTTTGCTAGATCTGGTTTACGTATTTACTGTTAAATAACGGTATTTAAAAAATAAAAGGATACATAATAATAACATTATAGGGAAAGGATGGTCTAAAGAATGTGATAACTCGTTACATGATAGGATGTACTTTACCCGATCATACGAAATCCTGGAAACGTCGAAAAGAAATTATTGAAGAATATAATAACTAATCTCTAATTTTGCACATAATTTTTATTTCTCTTTTTAAGTGCTCCAAGGTAACAGGTAAATTTTGTTTTTAAATTCAAGCCCTATAGTCATTAAATTTATCCCAAAATTTGGAAATTTCCCAGCAGCGGTTAGACGACACGCCGCGATGTCCGCAGCCCCGTCAGTCGCCATCAGGCGCTTGTCAATATCGGGCCTGTGTCAATTTTCTCCGCCTGTTCTTATTTTGTTATACAGGGCGCACTATAAGTTTCCGGAACTGGCCACTTACATAAACTATATTTAAAAAGTAATTACAACATTTGAAAATAGAACTATTTGGCTGTAGAATACAGCTTCATCTGACTGTCACTTGTTTTTACATGGTGGCGTCATTTTAGAAATTGGTTGTCTACATTACCATGGATTTAACTCGTGAAAATTTTCGTAGTATGATTTTCTACGGCTTTAAGCGTAATTTAACAGCTCAGCGGAGCTTCGCTCGGCCTCAAACAGCTTTTGGCGATGAGGCACCATGCAAGATGACTATTTATAGCTGGTTTGCAGAATTCAAACGCGGTCGTGTGAATCTCAGTGACGAATTTCGTAATGGTAGCCCGTCCACTGCTGTGAACAACAAAAACATCGATGCTGTGCGCCGTATGATCAAAACAGAGAGGCATGTGACATACCATGAGATTCGAACAATCGTCAGGTTCGAATTTCAAAAACCCATTCCACGCTAGCGTGCAAAAAGCGCTTTTGCGCGCAGATTTCTAACGAGAAAGAAAGCCTTTTCAAGCTAGTGAGGTGAAAAATAATATTTTACCGTGCATTTTAAGGCGGAAATTTTTTAAGTTTACAATTAATGAGAAACGCCCAGCACTGGTGGCTTGTTGTATTTCATCATGGTTCTGTCAAACCACACACATATTTACAAAGACGCTAAAAATTATCGCAGTTAAGTTGGGATGTCACCACATCCACCGTACGTGTCCAACATAGCACCTTTAGGTTTTCTAATCACACACAAAATTCTTTGAATGAACACGACTTTGTTTAGTGCAAGTGGACATTAGAGTTGCATTTTATAAATATAAACACGATATTTTACGAAGTGAGAATTCATTCATTAAGTTAATTAAAATTACCCGATAGATGTAAAAGATTGTGGATCAACATGGCCTTTTTATGAATATCCTGCTTAAGGCAAATAGTAAAGTTATTTGCATCAGCGTTCAGATACTTTCCACTTGACACTAGCGTCCGGTTGCGCGGTTGGTAATCTTGCCAACTTTCTGCCCGCTTGCTGCGACCCACGTGCACGAGTGTGTGCCGTAACAAACACCGCACTCGTCGTCTTCTCTTGCTTTCCGCATTAATCTGGCCACATTCCCACATCGATATTATTGTTTGAGTTTTTCTTTGAAACTCAATTTATCCAGTATCCGTTATGTTTAATCGTTTGTTAGAATGAAAATAAAATAACTCGTCATCACCGTCACATATTAGACATCCCAACGATAGGTAAGCATTCAACTGTAGGGCCATAATCCACCGCGCAGGTCTTATGGGAGCCAACACCAGAAATCTTTATTTTTACAATACTAAGTGCCGGGACTAACGAATCGTGTACCTGGTGTTAAGCGACACTACTGACCATAATAGTTGCACTGCCACTAAGATTCGAGGGACACTGTCGCTTTACCCGCCACCACGAAACACAACAAGTTGACAAATCCCTATGCCTGACTTTCACCTTCAAAACCGGAACGCAGTAATGTTCTCACTTCCGCTTGGCAGCAGAAATAGGTATGGTGGCAGTACTTCCTTGGACGAACTCTTTCACGAGGAGCTCCACTGCTACTATTCCATAGGACTTCTCACGTTTTCCTAGGGTATTGCGTATATTCACAAATGTACGTAACTTAGTAGATATTCGAATACGACGCATTCGACTCTCAATTGAGAAGCAAAGGTTCTACCGCAGGGTTACCACCGCTCTTTCGAACCCATTCTGGTATATTTTTATTTAAAAGGATATGCTTATAAGTACTATGGTTATTTTGAAAATTTGTTTAGGATCTGATTGTAGATTTTGTAGATACAAATCAATAACCTCGTAACTTGAAGTTGGTTTTTCACTTTCAATCACAGTCGGCTTCCATTGTTTCGACTTTTGACAAACGACTCTCTTAACCATAGGTTTATCAGGTTTACCTGCTGTATCTCTCTCGATATCTTATATTTTCCGTGAATCATATAATTATGTCTATGCTCATACATGAAAGAATACGTCATTCTTAATTTTATTCATAGACCTACGTTATCTACAAAGGTTGCTACATCAATGGCAGCAGATTATAATCTTTGTAATATCAATATTAGTGTTTGGTGTTAGGCGGCGTGCGTCGCTAATAGCTCCGACGTTGTCGAAGGGTTTAATTGATATTTTCCACGTTTAGACACCCTGTAGTTCCATGATACTACAGATCAAAGCGGACGATAAACAAACGATTAGGTGCGCAACAAAGTGGAAAGTCAAAACCAAAGCCGCAAACTATCAAAAGAATCAAGGCTCCTTAATGGATAGAAAATGGATAGTGTAGCGGAGAAAACATTGGACCAAATTTTGCATAGTCAGCGACGGGGATTTAAATCTACACGATGTGATACAAACTTAAGATACACATGAATTATCATAAACTGGATGGAAGGGTCGTTAAAATTCGGCCTTGACGTGTTTGATATAACTTCTTCTTAACCTATAAAATAGGTTAGCTTTGCGGAGGCAAGAGACGCAAGAAATATCTGGCCCTTCTCAAAATCTGTCATTGAACCAATTCTATGTAAAGTCAGATTTTTTGATACAGACAAACACACAAGAAAGATCAAAGATTCAAGTTTTAAATCAAGCAAAGACAATTATTCAAAATCTACAACAAAGACGCTTTAAATAACCCTTGTAAGATGAAACGTAAATACAAACGGCCAAATACATGATAATATACTGTTGTTTAAAAGGCAATATTATTATGTGGACAATTGTTTTCAAGAGGACCCCAAAACATTTGCTAACTAATATAAATCACAACAGAATAATAAAATTTAAAGACTAAGGTACAACAATAAATTAAAAGTGTTTTCAGGATTATCTTCCTGTACCAGTCAAGCCTTACCGACTTAGCCACTTAACGCCGGAAATAAGGCTGTCTCCTAATTCTATCGTTCCTTTTTTTCTCTAACGTTCATCCAGTCCATTCTAGTTCTCTGCGCGAGTCAATCGAGGGACTTGGCCTTCAGCCAACATCGCCGCAGGATGAAATTTAATACCAACTCCTCTGAATATTTATTTATGATAATACCTAATGATTTATACGAGGAATCTTTCGGCTAATAATTTTTTGCTTCATATTCTGAGATCAAAGTCACTGCGAGTCGATATTATGAATATTGCGTTTCTCCAACACATAATGGCGTACATAAGTGTCTGTGTTGTTGTTCCACTGACTGATGGGATATTATGAGTAAAGAAATATGATGCCTAAAACAGGAATGGACAGAGAGTAAAGTTACTGGATTTTTTTCACTTTTCCACTTATTTGCTTAATATTGAAAAGTAATAGTGCTGTTAAGTTTTGTTTAGAAAATGTTTAGACCTATCAATTATATTATGTAAAAGTTAGATTGTTATTTTTATTTACTATGAGAGACGCGCCCAGGAGTGGAACGTGTATGGCTTGACACAATATTAAATGATGATGAAATGTCTAAAAGACTTTATTTAGCTTTGAGACCCATGATAACAAAACAATTGACTTCTTGCCGGATATATCGAAGCTAATATTTATTTTGTACTCTGTCAGATGTTTTCGCAGCTTGACGAGTAAACAAGACCGAATGTTCCAGAAATTTCTACGTTTTCTAGATCTTATGCAAATAGTGTCATTTCCAGGCAATAGTGTTGTACTACTATATCGATAGTGTGGACAATGGAACATTTTCCAATATTTTTTATTTAATTGCTTTGATGATCAGTATTTCGACATCCGCTCTTAATCTAAATAAAAGAATAAATTTTACAACGCGTGAATTTGATGTTTTCGTGAAATATTAATTCGTTAAAGTCACTTGGGGGAAATTGTTTGAAGAAGAATAAATTAAAAGAAGAATTGAAGAATAAAATCTAATTATGTTTTGATTTTTGACGAAATCCTACATGGACGCAAGCGCTCATACATCTTTCATTTATGAGTATACGGCTACGCACGACTGCACATGGCGAGCAACGTTATTTTCACCTCTCTGAGCGCATGCTTAGGTTCCTTTTTCCTCGTACTGGGCGCCTGGTGTCATGAGTCAGATTTAGTAGGCTAATATGGCATAGGTATTTTTAATTTTGTATGCAAGTTATGTATCTGTCCGTAGTAACCATTAAGTAATCTGTGCCTGCACGTGAAGCTGCGATATTTAAAACTGTAATCTTTCTATTATATTCTATTCTATTCTATTATATTCTAATCGACAATGTACTTCGTAATTGTGTGGCAACACTATTTGGCGAGACATTTTATGAGGTACCTACCATCTACATATAAGCACTCAGATGGCAAATCAGCTTAAACAAATACAAACATTTTCTTTGCTGTCAGTATCGGTCTGAAATTGTAAATTACCTGCCTACGTAGTATTTATAATGAAAGAAACTTTTGTAAAATATCATATGTGTGTGTGTAAATCTGTGCGTTCCCAAATTGATCCTACCGGGGATAGAACCCGGGATCTTCTCATCTAGCGCCCAAAGTGCTAATCTGTGGGCCACCGAGGTTGTCATTTTATTTATAAATTATTGACTCATATTTGTATACCTTACATATATAGCCTAGCGATAAACCGCCTGTGTTCCGATACTAATTTGTTTCGCGTCTGTCCATAAGACAGTTCGAAAAATATTCGTATTCATTAATAGTGAATGCTGATCGTATGTGGAACTTTCTCTCAGTCCAGGTCAGACAGCCATCTTCGGTTCAAGCTTTCAGAGGTTCTTTCCTTTGAAAGTCGTGGGATTATTTGATTTATTATTATTTGATTTTACCAAATACTATTTGATTATAGATTTTACTTAATATTATTATAAGACTTGTTATAATTATTAATACAAAGATCGAACACTCAGAAAAAACACTCAGAAAAAATTCCTTCGATCCGGTCGGATTCGAACCGACGTCTTCTTGCATACCGTGCCAGACGCTATACCAACTAAGCCACGGAACGACACAACCGAGCTCACGAATTTTTCTATGTGCTTGCGTCGGGTCTTTTTACTTGGTCTTTCAACGACTTTTTAGTCGTAGCGCCATCTATGAGAAATCTATGACAGATTTATCACCCAGTTAGTACCTTTACAGTTACCAGTCCTGGCGAGATCCGGCGGATCCAACCGGATCGAAGGAATTTTTTCTGAGTGTTCGATCTTTGTATTAACAATTATAACAAACTAGTGGAGTAATTTCACAAAAAATAATTGAACATCAATTAGTATATTAATATTAGGCTTTAAATTTCTTTATTTATTTTTTATTGCCAACTCGGGAGCCAACTTTCCTTTCAGTTGTCCATAGGTTAGTTCCTTTATTGGATAAGGTCGCCTTTGCATACTAACAATTTATTGTTTGTTAAAATTGGTAATTTGTTTGTAGTGTGAAGACACCGTACAAACAGTCGTGAGAGGGTTTGCAAATACAAATATCTCGGCACGTCGCTAACTGAATATTCGGATGGTGGAAGTGTAGTTAAAACTCGCACTGAAGTTGCCAGGAACGCCTTAACATCATGAGAAAAGTATTATACTGCCCATTGACCCACTTGACTCTATCGAACGTAGGGCTGTTCGTATTGTCGATGATCCCAAACTCGCAGACGTATGGATCCCCTTAGCCTACGGAGAGACGTTGGCTCTTTATGTGTGTTCTACAGTCTTTATAATGGGAAGTGCTCTGAGGAACTTGTCAACCTGATGCCATTGTCTCGTTTCCAACATCACACCTCCCGCCAAAGGAGTAGAGTCGATCCCCACACCTTAAATGTCTGGCATTGCAAGACCCCGCGGGCATCTCGTTCGTTCCTTCCTCGAACCTGCAAGATGTGGAACGATCTTCGTCCTGAGGTATTTCCTTTGCGCTATGACATGGGGTTCTTCAAAAAGCGTATTAACAGGATTTCCAAAGGCTAGCAATGCATAAGCAGCTCATCTGATGTTACAAATGCTCATGGGCAAAGATGACCTCCAATCAAGTGGTTCGTCTGCTCGTTTGCTTCCTTCTTTACATTAAAATTAATTCCTTTCAAACACTTGTCAACAATAAAGTTAAAACGTATATTCGAAAGCTGAGTGGTCGTTGGCCAATACCTAGTTATCGAAATAAATAGTTTCAAAACCCGTTATCACCAACCAAACTAACTGGTTTCGCATGTAGTAAAAAATAACACTACTTAAAAACCCTCTTGCTGGAGGAGTTGCATGCCTAGTTGTAGTATACGGGTTAGTAATAGTAATGATGCACAATTTGAACTTAACTTTCGTACCTTCATTATGAAAATTTGATAAAAGATATTAGGAAAGGTTAAATTCGTATTGGAACCGGCAGACCAACATTTAAACAGGAAACGATATTGAAAATACTTTGTTCGGTGTTAGTCAGCAGTAGGTGCCACAAAGTTTCTCATTGTTGTGCGGACGAACCTCTTTTGTAGCATTTACATTTATAAAAATGTCGAAAATTATTATTTTGTCTCATTAAATAAACGTTGTTGTATTCATGACATTTTGCACTTCGGCCATTTTTTACATACCCAATAAAAACGCAAATAAATGTGGAACTAAATAATCATCATCGTCAACCTCTTGTACGTCTCATTTCTGGGTACGGGTATAGGGAGGGTTATGCGGGTGGGGAATGTTGTGTATAGGTTTATTACAATGTTTTCTTTATCACTAGCGAGAGGTCATTGCCAGATGTACGTAACTTAGAAATTAAATTCGAGTCTTCGCTGCTTACCTATTTCTGCCGCCAAACAATAATGTCAGCATTACCGTGTGCCGGTTTGGAAGAATGAGGGTGCTGGTGAAATTACCTGCACATGGAAATTGTAAACTTATGTCTCAGGGTGACGGGCACAGCGGCTGTGCCCCTAAGATCTTTGCAATGTAAAGCTCTGAGTGGCGCTGCAACTGTTGTGGATAGGCGTGTCGTTTAACCACCAGGCGCACCACTTGTCTATCTAGTCACTTTTTATTATAAAAAACTTAATTATCCGTATACAAACGAGAATATATTATAATATATATATTAGTTTAATTCAGTATATATTATTAATTTTCCAATCGCGTCTTTTCAATTCCACAAATTTGAATTGCGGCAATATATGTTTTCGTCTGCGTTAGATTTCGCCATATTTTTATGCGATAAAAAAACTAAAATCTAGAAAGTTTATTACTTTATGAAATGAAAAAGTTATTAGTAATATTAGTAATGCTTGTAAGTAATACTATACATTCCGTTTTTGCAACACGTCATGCAATTACGGCACGTCCCTGTGGACAGACGGACCGTCACGTTTCCGTCCTGTTGCCGTCACGTTTAATTGCCCTGATTGCCTATTGACATATTGACAAGGCACACAACACAACATAGTCACACGTAATACAATTATGAACATGAATTTTGATTCACTTCTCAGCGGCTGTTTGAATGTTTCATATTCGAATACGGGAGCGCGGTGCCGAATTTACGGGCACTATTCTTTGGCTCTTAGTTTTTAGGTTCCATAATTTATTTATTTTTTTTATTCTAATGTAAGTGTGCATTATGAATATATTATGAAAATATTCCAGATATTGTATTTTAAATTGAAGGAAAGAGCAACGTTTTCAGTAGCATTCTCTTGATAATTTACATTTGGCAAACAATTTGGCAAAAAACGGAAACAATCGTGAGCGCACAGTGAGTGATGACTTGGGCGACAGAGGACAGAGTGATGGGATGATAAGAGTCCTGTGTCACCACCAATAACTTAAAGGACGAGCGAGTTACTAGATTAGAACACGAAATAATAACTGAAAAGTATAATGATTTCGTGTTTATTTTCTGGGCACAAAATCAACAGTCAACACATCAGCAGGAATGATTAAAGTTGAATGTTTCGCGAATTTGATATCACAGGACTTCGGCGAGCCAGCTCGAGGGCGTAGCTCGAAGTTGAGAAATATAGCTGCTACGGCGTAGCGGATCTGCTGGTAGGCAAATCTTTCACCTGAAATTCGTAGTATTGTGTAGGCACGGATGCAACTGTTCGATTTGATGACAAATATTGTTTGCAGAATGCAATACTAACCTACCAATCTACTCATTCAATCGTGTAGACTATAATTGAGTCTATTAGCGCTAAAGTGGTGTAACCCACATTAAATATTTTATGTATCGATATCATTATAAATGATTCTAAGTACTTACATAATTATTATTCACTTGGATACTATTTTTATGTATAAAAAATATATTTTGATCAGTTAAGATTACTGTATATAAAACTGTATATAAATAATTTTGGGTAATTCTGTATCCCTTTTATGGAGTTAAGGCATTTTCGCGCTGAGATCCTCAATTATAATGCATAATAGGGAATCACCTTTAATTAAGAAGGTAATATATAAAAAAGAAATGCAAATACACTTAAAATAATAGAATAAAGATGGGTCGTAGAAAAGGTAAAGCTCTCCGCAATTTGCGCGTACTTCACCTGGTTAGTATTCGTCCCTGGAGAATCGTTTAAAATAGGTATACAGCAAACAAATTGCCGACGTAAACATTGTTAAAAGATAGACCTTCTTACCTATGCATTTTCGTGGGCCTTGTCCAAAAGCCATCAATATTCTCTCTTCATTGCCATTAAATCTTTCTGGGTCAAATGTCATTGGATCTGAATAATATTTGGGATTCACATGCATAGAATACAAATTAATAAGGACCGGTGTTCCAGCTTCAATTGTCAATTTGTCATCTATCTTGTAGTTTTTGGTTGGAACTCGAATTAGGGACGGAGTAATTGGATACTTTCTTAGAGTTTCTGTGAAAGAAATAGCAAAATATAGACAGAAATTATTTACTCATACATGTCAAATTCAAAATAATCTTTATTTCATAGGTAAGCATTATTATTACACTTGAAATTGTCACAATGGTTAAACTCTACCGCTCATTCGTAAGGCTTTCCTCTGAGAAGAATGAGCAAGAAACTGTAGGGGTTGCTCTTTATAAATAATATTTGTACACAATCAATATTTAGAATATATATTTTAGTTTTTGTTTTGAGACATTAGAGATTTAGACATTAGGGTTACTACCATGGATTTTTGTCATCCAAGTACGCAGAAGTTGTATAATAACCTTTAGTATAAAGTTTTTGTTTCACTATAGTTTTAAACCTCGTGAAAGGCAAATTTTGCATATCAACCGGAATCTTGTTATAGAATAAATGATTTTTTAACTTTGTGAAGACGACTATCAAGAATAGCTAGTTTATCTTTCTTCCTCGTATTAATTAACATTGTCTGTGACTATTTTTCATAAAGAAATTACTATTCCTCTTATCATAAATTACATTTTCATAAATGTACTGTGAGGCTAGTGTAAGAATGTTAATTTCCTTAAACTTATCTCTCAAAGATACTCTGGGGCCCAGATTGTAAATTGCCCCAACCGAACGTTTCTGTAGGACAAAGATTCTATTGATATCGGCAGCATTACCCCAAAGCAAAATGCCGTGTTGTTATAGACTAATTAACTATTCGTATGATAAAGAAGTATGATTCACAAGAATGGTGTTATACAGGATCACAACATTTTATTGTGGCAGCAGTAAATCCTTCAATCTCGTTTCAACATTTTCGGATTGTTTTCACGTGTACCTAATATGAACGTCGTGTACAATTCAAAATGGACCTTACTTGTGATAGAGGTTGTCCAGGGAAATAGTGCCACCTTACCTATTTCTGCCAAGCAGTAGGTAATGTGAGCATTACTGCGTTCCGGTTTTGAAGAGTAAGGATGCTGGTAAAATCACAGGTACATGAGACTGTCAACTTATGTCACAGGTGCAGTGGCAGTGTTCCTCAGATCTTTGCAATTCAAAGCACTGAGTGTCACTGCAGCTGCTAACACCAGGCGCACGACGTGTTAGTCCTGTCACTTGGTCTCATGAAAAAAAAAGTAAAATTTCTGGTATACTCTATGATCTATACAGTAGTAGATAACACATTAAATAAATGAACGTTATACGAAATTAGAAATTTGTTAGAATGCGTGTTGCAATGATATAAAACATCAAATACTGACAGTAACAAGCAAATAATGACAGTATTGTAGCTGTACTTTATAGACAACTTTAAATATTACTTCAGTACTACTTTACCTTTGATAATACTGTTGAGATATTTTAATTCAGAGAGATTTTTTGCATCCAGTTTTCCGTGTTTTTGTTTTGCTGCGAGCAGTTCTTGGTACAACTTTTCCTGAAATTACACAAAGCTTAATATATTTTAAAATTTTATTTTAAAAAATACGTAACGGTACCTACATATTGAAAGTTTACCTGAACTTTTGGGTTGTGAGCAAGTTCAACGGAGAGAAATGTAAGATTCGAAGCGGTCGTTTCAAAGCCACCTTGAAGGAAAACCGCAGCTTGTGCCACCAGAAGGTCTTCACCCATTTCTAAACGAAAACATATGATTTGATTATGTAATACAATATTTGATTCAATATTTAGTCTATTCACAAAGTTATTTAACTTTGACTTTTGTTTTTAAATTTATAATTTGCTCGAAATACAGAAAAACAATAGATAATTTCCCTCAAAATTATGATTAAATCTGTCATTGTGTGCGAGCCCTTTATTTTGAGAATCCCAAATATGTGCATGTGTGCGTAAGATTTGTAAGCACGTAGCTGAAAGGGGTAACGAAGTCACAAAGACGACGCCCACAGATTCCCAAGAATTCTAAGTTTAAGTAAAGGAATAATAATCAAAAAAGGAACTTATAACACTCGTATTTTACTTAATTTTGTACAACAACAACCATTTCTGGCAATTTTATGTATTACCGTTTCAAAAACAAGTCATAGCAAAGTGCTTATATATTTCTATATATATATATATTACCAAGATATTACAATATTTCGTAACAATTTAATGACAAGTTACGGATTTTTGTATTTACGCATGCGTAAGGTGGTTTTGTTAATAATAGAAAACTTAATGGAAGTTAAGCTTTACGATTTCTTTTGTAAATAAAATGGTAAATCACCTTTACTGGTCGCTATTAGAAACTATTACACATGATCTGATATCAATTTAGCAAATTCATTGTTTTTATTTTTATCTGTATTATTCCGCATTCAGACGGAAAAGTACCACTTTATGCCTTCTCACTTTGTTTACTTATTCCAAATATCGTTGTCGCTGCTACAACCCATTATACATCGGACTACTAAGCACAGGTCCTTTGAAGTGAGAGTTTAGTCTATAGTCTGTCAATGAGCGTCGTGTGAAGAGACGTTTTCCTTGGACGCTTCCCAATCCTTGGGTGGGAACTCTTATGTAACTTACAAATTAAAGTTTTAAGATTTCATTTGACGTCACAGGGATTCGAACTCATTTAAGTAGCATCAGTTCTCCCACAGAGCTACCATTGCTTTTATACTTTATTTTCATTAACGTATCATTCAAATAATGAATCTCTAAATGTCAAACGGGAGAGGTAATAATCTCAAGTTTGTTTGGAGTGGACTAGCTATTGAAATATGAGTCAAGTAAAGCTGAGAAAAATAAAATAAAACCGTTCTGAGAAACAAAGCTGTCTTCTAGTCAAATCATTGACAGGATAGTCGTTCACACCATCTTAGGGCAAATGAAAAATACCTGGAAAGACAATGGTACCTTCATTTTTTGTGGCAGCATCGTATTTCATTTTGATTAGAGCATCCAGAAGGTCTTTGTTTTCTTTAGGGGCGTGGTCGAACCCTCCTCTCAATTGAACTGCTTCGTGAAAAATTTTCAGAAAGTACGCGTTTGTTGATTTTGGGAAAAAGGTGAATCTGTCAAAGATAATTTTATTAGTAACGAGGAAAAATTGTAAATGAATTCGGTATTATAATAATTTACTTTTAAACAAGCTTTTTCTTGTCCTGTACTTTAATCTGTTAATTATAATTTCTTTTAGTATCGAACCTATACCTATGGTACTCACTACTGAACTGAAAAGGTTAAAAAAAGAACGTCGTGATTTTGCTAATTTAAAGGGTCTGAGTTGAAAACAATATAAAATATCAACTATGACGCTATTCAAACGCTTCCTGATTGGTTTTGTAGCGTTTGTTTGGCTTACGTTTGAATTTGTTGTCGTGGATTATTAACAAATTATCTTTCAATATTACATTGTATTATGTATTTCTTTATTTTAATTTACTCGTAGAAAAAGTATTGTATGCAATCATAATGTAATTAGGTCTTATAATCTCGTACCTGCACGGAGCTCGACTTTAAAAACCCTTATTATGCAGCGATTGCATAAAATACTACGTTAAATTGCATGACGTTGGAATTACATAATTGCTTGTAAAGGAACATAAATACATATATCTTTTGTATTTTACTCATGGACTCTTAATCTATTTATTGTTAAGCTGGTACTCACCCAAACATATCAACATATTCAGGTAAAAGGAAATAGCAGCCCCAAGCCAACTTTCTGTACAAGCTAAATTGCGATAACTCCTTCGTAACCTTTCTCAGCGGACCATCTCCAGTTAAAGTGGCATCACTTTCGATGCCGAATGATGCCGTGCCGATTATATCAGTCGTAAAATCTGTATACAGCGCCTGAAAAATAAAATTATACCATCTCATTATCAGCCGAAAGAAGTCCACCGCTGCACATGGGCCCATTAAAAATCACCACAATGACTGGTTTTTCGCTACTCTAAAACATATAAGAAGAAATAAAATTTCAGCGTCATTATCACCCGACCGATTATACTTCGCGTCTCTCTGCTGGCATGGGTCTCAACTAGGTTAAGGCCATAGTCAGTTATGCCGGCTTATATCAACAATATCGTGCTAGAGTTGTAAGTAATGACGTCCATTGTGAAATGTCTTAAGTTATTTATATTTACCTTAATATCTATGGCTTCGTTTTTACTGAGTTCATGGTAAATCCTTTGTGTCAATTGTTTTGATTTAATTTCGGCTAAGTCCTCCAGCATTCTCAGTTTTGCAGATGTGAATACAGGTGTTAAGTGGCGTCTTACAGAAGACCATTTAGGTTCCTGCAAATTAACACACAATTACTACTTAAACTGGGAGAATTTAAATAGATGTCTAGGTGTATATAATAATCAGTCACAATACACCAATAGTGGGGCACCTTGAGAAAAAACAGGTTAAGACTTCCTGTAGGATCACTTTCGCCGGTTACAGCAAATCTGTCTCTAAAGTTATCGAAGTCTTTAATGAGGATTCTTTCTGCAATCTTGGGGCAGTTAATCACGATTGTTGGCCGCCACAATTGCCAGATGCCCGTGTACAAAGAACCATTCGATCGATTGTAGATTTCCAACATAAAATCAGCCTAAAACAAAAAGTAACACATAAACATCACATTACGTAGTGAACATGAGACATTTGGACAAAGTCAAGGCGACCCAACACAAGCATACATTTGCTTAATGGGAAGACCTCATTTGCGACATGTGTACAATTAGAGAAATAAATGCATTTTAATTTTTTTTATCTCAAAAGAATATGCAAAGTAAGAAAAATATCTGCGAATTAACACTTTCATCTTGTTACGTTCTTGTTCATTCGGGTTACAAATTTCATGAAAAATCAATTCTTAACTGTTTTGTGGTCAAGCAACAGACAGATTTTTATACGGATTTATTGTATAAATAGTGAAGAAACTTACTGGATTTCCTTTAATGAGTAAATCGAGGTTCCCCAAAACTGGATGTGGTTCAATAAAAGGCACATTTAGTTTGGCCCAGTACTGCTTGACTTGCAACCATCGTAAATAGACCCATGCTAGCAGACATACACATGATGTCACGACAAGATATAAAAACATCGCTAAAACAACAAGGAACTGGTAGAAGCAATAATCTTTCAAAAAGTTTTATAAAAACAACATCAAAAAATTAAATAAAAAAGGTTCTCTGCACATAAAAAAACGTTGGAAAAACTTACTAAAACGCTAGTATGAACGATTTTTAATAATAAAAAAGTACCACGAAACGACACACATGTATCAAGGTTAAATAGAAACTGTGCATTAACATCTTATCATGGAATATATAATACTTATTACGTAAGAACGTTCCAAAATAAAAATTTTGATAACTACGCACTACTGCTATTTATTTTAAGGCGAAGTTTATTCATAAATTCTGCTGATCTGCATAATATTTTGTATCATAAACTTTGTGTTTGTATTATACGATTTGAGAATACTGTATTCAGTGTATATGAAGTATCAAAACGACTCGGCTCTGCAGTGTACGCAATTAAAAAAATAAGGAAACTTTCAGACGTCGAAACCGCTAGATTGGTTTACTTCAGCTACTTTCACAGTCTAATGACATACGGCATTTTGCTTTGGGGTAATGCCGCCGATATCAGTAGAATCTTTGTCCTGCAGAAACGTGCAGTTAGAGCAATTTAGAGAGATAAGTTTAAGGAAATTGACATTCTTACATTAGCCTCACAGTACATTATGAAAATGTAATTTATGTTAAAAGGAATAGTAATTTATTTATGAAAAATAGTGACAGACATAACATTAATGCGAGGAATAGAAATAAACTAGCTTTTCTTGATAGTCGTCTTCACAAAATCAAAAAATCATTTAAGGGGCAATGTACACGCTTCTATAACAAGATTCCGGTTGATATACAAAATTTGCCTTTCACGAGGTTTAAAACTATAGTGAAACAAAAACTTTATACTAAAGGTTATTATACAACTTCTGCGTACTTGGATGACAAAAATCCGTGGTAGTAACCCGTTTAGCTCACGGAGGTAGTCTCGATCTCTGATGTTTCAAATAAAAAAATAAATATTGTAAATGTTATTTACAAAGAGCAACCCCTAGAGTTTCTTGCTCATTCTTCTCAGGGGAATCTGCCTTACAAATGAGCGGTAGAGTTTAACCATTGTGACGATTTCAAGTGTAATAATGCTTACCTATGAAATAAAGATTATTTTGAATTTGAATTTGAATTTGCATGATGAAGGAAGTATGTACCATCTTCATTCACATGTTCCCCTGAGCTATTTAGTTATATATTTATGTGTAATGAAAATGTTATACATAGTCAAACTATTCCCTTCCAATTTAAAGCAGAACTACAAACTATAACAACAAGTCATGTTTAAGGCTAATTTATCTGTACCAGAATTTTCAGTATCATTTGTAATACAATTCTTGTACACATCTTGGAAATTTCAGACCAAACCCAGATAGTTGTTCAAAAGACCGAAGTGCGTAGAGATAAAGAGTAGGAGTTGTTTATAAACATTTATTGAATCGTCGATAGTCCAATTGTGTAAAAATTGTTATGTATGTATATACATACAAACATACATACGTACATACACACATACCAATATTCACATATTTGGACTTTAATAATAATTATAATACGTAGATCTATAAATACTTCAAATTTCATACTAGTTTATATATAATTTGTTTATAAAATGAATTCCGTTTCTTTAAATTAAAATAAATCGTAACACTACACATTATCGTAGTATGCCGTGAATGTTACGCATTACTAAATAAATGGCAAAGATTAACCCAAAAACATAAAAAGATACTACATTTGGAGATAATAAACATAAGCAGTTGAAGATAAACAAAAGGCATTGGATGTGACTTGAAGATACAATAATTTATCTACATTTTTAATAAATGGACAATACTTATCGTTTCAAAACATAGTTGCTACTACAGCTATCATATTACAAAAACGAAACATATACTGCGGAACAGCAAATACGTAGGTATAATAAAGACAATGAAAATAAATACAAATGTAGGCAAAAGAGTATATATTATATTAAGCATATCACTATTTACTCCAATATTGTTAATAAATTCCTTAAAAACTCGAAGTGCAAAACACTTATTGCAAGTTTAATGTGTTTATTTGGTACTGCTAACATAGAGCTCCTTGTGAAAGAGTTCGTCAAGGTCCAACCTTGTCTATTTGTACCGCCATGCGGTAATGTGAGCGTTACTGCGTTCCGGTTTTGAAGTTCGTGATGTTCAGATGTTTGTGATTCAAAGCTCTGAGAGGCACTGCAATTATTATGAACAGGCGTGTCACGTGTCTGGTGGTAGCACCAGACACACGACTTGTTCTTCTCACTTGGTATGATAAAAAATAATTGTATGTAAATTAGCAAACTCATAATGTAGTTTTTAAGAAAGTCTTTGACAAGGTTCCACATAAACCAACATACGTCCAACGCCCGTTACAATATCTATCTTGAACACACTCAGTAACGCAAGTGAATTGGAGTGGAAAGATGTATCCCGAAAATATGTGGCAGTATATCACAAAACAATTTCCTCCAGCGCTTCCGATAAGGCAGTCCTAACGAGAGATTTCGGGACTGGACGGTGTGTGGTGACCAGATATATGATGATGCTAGGAATGCGGGTAATGCTTACATTAAGGCAGGAGTTTTCAGTGACTGTTATAAGTTGTTTTGAATACACAATCATTTGGTCTAAAAATTAACTATCTGTCGGCCACCTTGAGCTGACCTTTAGTGATTTTTCAATTTATAATCTTCAACTCTTCAATGGCATGCCTTATTTCCAACACGTATAAGGCTACTATCACCCTTGGACGCATAATACTCGCCTATTAGTAAAAAACAGAATTAATCATTTGATTGCTCTTCAGACAAATAGATGATGATAGATGTTGATAATTGCTCAGTTTACCAATTTTATAAAAATATTTGATTAATTATAATATCTTCTTAGTTACCTATAAAATACACGTTGAATATGAGTTCTTCGAACAACTTAAACTTGTAGTCACCATAAGCATTAATCACCGGCTAATAAAGAGGCGCATTGTCGCAGGATACAAACATGGCGCGGAGTAATGGACCGTGGAGATTACCCACTTGATCTATGGCCGTATTTGTACCTCGATGACCCATACACTTTTTGTAGGTGAGTAGTCGTAGTTGATAGTATATCTTATGGAATTATTCTATAACCTAATCTCTATTCTTTGTTCATGGTGTATCTGAAAGAGCTGTCCTGAACCCGCAACTCTAATTAACGCGTAATTTTTGTTAAAGTCTCAGAAGCAACAAATCTAAGGCTTGAACAGTCTTATACATCAGCTAGTTTATATTGCTGTGTATAATAAATCTTAACTATTCATTATCAGTTAGTTAGTTCATTGGAATTTGGTTACACATAGATGAAAAACTTATTAAAATATAGTTAGGAAAGAACAATGTACAAAGTTTCCGTGTTGCCGACTACCAAATGTTCTTAAATATCTTTTTGATATATAGCACAGCTTTCTATCTTTACGAGAAGCAGTTTTCCTGGGCGTAAGGAGGTAGTTTTTTAAGGCAAAAGGTTTTATTGTCGCAGCATACGCTACTATAAAGTTTTATGGGAAGGTCCGGCGAACTTCTGACCCGCGGTGCTACTATGGTCTCTTGTTTGTTTAAAAAAAATCTTTAGAAATGTTTGTTACGTACTCATTACTTTTGTTTTTATATCGTCAGTAAAGAAACATTTCTATGATATTCGTTCTTTTAGTTCCAAAGATTTTTGAAGGAAGAGTGTATTTTATGCCTTCATTTCAAAACAAGTTTTGTTCAATGGAAATTAAAAATACAGAAAACAATGGAGTACCGCTAAAAATATGGAAAAGTTGTGGGGCAGTAAATTAAGATAATAAGCTTACCGTGGTGAATCATA
Source organism: Hyposmocoma kahamanoa (assembly GCF_003589595.1). Lineage (NCBI taxonomy): Eukaryota > Metazoa > Arthropoda > Insecta > Lepidoptera > Cosmopterigidae > Hyposmocoma > Hyposmocoma kahamanoa. The sequence goes on along the minus strand of NW_020653745.1, from coordinate 622,275 downwards.
GTACCACCGTAACAATGGAGATTATTTTTCGTTTACATTTGAGAGAGGAATATTTTATAAAGATGCCCTTTTGGAGGCCTCGAGCGGTCAGCGGGTTAGTCATTGGCCCTTGCTCCCAGGATTGTAACAATGCCGAACCAGAACCACAATGTTTTATCAATATTTAAGTTCCATCCTCTTGTTGAGGTTGTAGCAAGTTGTAGTTTACCTTAACAGTAGGATTTTTACTGCAGATGTACTTGATTACTGTTTTGTTGTCCTTCTTTAATCAATCGAAAATGGCCAATTATCATATCAGTCAATATCTGTTTGTTTGTGACAGGCATTTTTTTATCCATTTACACTTCACCTAATTGGAAAAGATTCTTGCTCTATATAAAAATGTCAAAAACATTAAAAACTCATCGCGTACATCCATTATCAACCGATTCGTCTTTTGTTGGTCCGATTACAATTGGCAAAACGTACTTTTTCAATATTTTTCATGTTATTGGGAAATCACTGAAAGATTCGGAGTGTTGTTCAAACGCAATACAATTGAAAATCGTTTAGGATCCAAAGAGTTGTGGAATATTTTGATTTGCGTTGGAATTGGGAGCACAATCATTTCAAATAGTCAAACTCATAGGGAGTAGAGAGAGAATGTTAGGGAGAGAAGGAACAAAGAAAGTAGAAAGAAATTTATTCAATGTCAGTCGATATAGCTCTGATATTGAACATAATACACTTAGAATACTAACGCATAGAAACCTAGTCCGCACACGCTAAGTGAGGCAAATTGAAGCGCTCCCAATGGGCCTACACGAGCGGGCGGCACCTTCAGTGCTCAAGGTCGACTTGCACCGCGAACAGATCAAGAATTTTAGCTAACAATGACGAAATGTGCGGTAAATGAGTGTAAAAATATGTCAGACATACATAAAATAGATACTAGCATCACATTCCACAAGGAAGTAACGCGTTTCAACTTGTATTTTTATATAAATATTCACTAAAACCGAAAATTAACCTACTACTAAAACTAGCCTACATGAATTTGATTTTTGCCTCACTTGTGACAATTCGTTTGATATGAAACTATCATTCTATGCGTTATTATTCTAAGATAATACAGATATAGAGTGCCACAAGGTACGGTACTGAACCACTGACATTACGTAAAAACGTACTAACAAGAATACTACCTGTCGAAGATTATCTGTCAGATTGTGATGGTCGCTCGAAGTCACCAAGAACTTATCCATCCCACCGGATTTTAACAAATAAAAAATCATAAGAGGTTTACTTTCTCAACGGAAAACACTTTTATACAAAAACTCTAGAAAATCACTGTTTCAAACCATTTTATTTATGTCTTTTATTTTTAAACACTAATAAATTAGAAATTGTAGGACAGCAACTTCTCGTAAAGATTTATTGTGTCAATTTTGTTCTTCGGAATGGTTTTAAATAGAACATCGGGTAGGTGTAAGATTTATTATTGAAATATCGTGCTTCTATAATTTCTTAGCTGGTTATTAGAGAAATACCTCCGTTGGGAATAATTTATTTAAGTCCGGTGGCGTGATATTTCGGAGGGAATTCCTTTCAGGTGTTTTCATTGTAATTTCAATCGTGTTCTTGTAAAATACTACAGTATTGTTTAGTTGACTAAATAGGCAATACAACACACCGTTAAAGTATTTAGATTGCAGGTATAGAGGTGGTGAATGTCACTTAGTATTTTGAGGTAACAAGTAGCGTACTGCGTAGCGCTCGGGACTATACTAGAGTTGACCATCACGTTAGGTCTGTTGCATGCGTTGGAATTGATGATTATACAGGTTGCTCCGACACATAGTGCTAGACTTAATAATGCTATATTAAGGCGGGACGGGACGGGAGGAACCTACCAGCAATTTATTATGTTCTTATGCTGATATATTTTTCTCGTGAGTTTGGGTGTAATTTGTGGTTGTCTATGTGTGTGTCCATGGCACCCGCGACACAGGGTTTCCCTAGTGCGGGCTATGTTGAGTGTGTGCGGTATTTATTTATTTATTTATTTTATTGAACGAAAATTGTTTATTTAAAAATTGAAAGTCGATTACAGATCCGCACAAACAGAAATATAGTAGGGAACCTTAGCGCATAAGTTAACTAACCAAAAAAGTATATAAAAAGACAAGCTAGTTGTAAGCCTCACTATGAGTCAAAGAAGTGTCCACTCAGTGCTCTCACCGAAATCACATTAATTAAAAAGATCCGGATCAAAAGTATTACATTGAATGTTAGTTTTAACAGTTACTTACAATTACTTGAAATTAAAAAAAATCTAGTAACATAGTAGAATTAAAACTTCTAAACGTAATAAAAGATTTCGGTTCATTGCAGTATTATGAAAAATATGTGCAATGTCAATGTCACAAAATATAAATTAGATTGCCTATATGGCGGATCCAATAATACACGTTTTTTAGAAGAGAACCGTGCTCAGAAGAATTTTTACCGAACAGCCTGTACGTGCATGCTTAGCAGCTGACCCGAACCGGTTTCGCGCCACAACACGCCACCGCACATAAGGGTATTTGGGCGTTCTAGCCGGCCAAAAGTCAAAATCTCAAACAGGTTTCAGATACAAAAAAAAACTTAAGTATAGTTCGTGATATAAATAAATAAAAAATGCAATTGTGTGGAGTTCGGCAGGGGGTTGAGTTCGCCACGGCTCTTCAACTGTATATGGACGGGCTGTCGGGTGAGCTCAGAAGCACCAATATTGGTTGTCATAGTGATGGGGTTTGCTTCAATCATATTATGTTAAGATGATGACATGGTGCTTTTGCGCAAGCTGCTACTTATTTGAGAGTTCTATGCTCATGGGCTCAGATACAATGCACTAAAGAGTGAGTGCATGGTATTTAAACCAGGTAGTAAGACGTATACCATAGTGCCTTCCATCAATGTATGTGGTATTCCTCTAATGCAGACAAAACAATTCAAATATCTGGGTCACTGGGTCTCCGAGGACCTGTGTGATAATGCTTGTCCGTTGCAATATGCTGACTCGCAGGTTTGCACGATATGCAGATGAAATGAAGGTAACGCTGTTTAAAGCATATTGCCAGTCCTTTTACACATGCAGCCTGTGGGTCAGTTACATGCGGTGGGCATACGGCGCACTGCGCATGCGGTATAACATTGCGTTCAGAACGCTGTTCCGACTTCCACCTCATTGTAGCGCATCAAACATGTTTGCTGAGAAACACTGCGTCGCATGCGTCTCAGTACAAACGGCATTCTGAGCGCATTAGCTGGTAGATCGGAGTCCCCAGTGCGTAGCCACTTAGCCTGACAATGGCTGGATGCGTTGATCTATCATCAGGTATGAATAAGTTTGTTTGATAAGAGTCATTTTAAAAAAATAACACTAGTTTAAGTATTAATTTAAATATTATGGATGAATTTATATCTGGAATAAATGGTTTTTAGCAGCATTAGAGCTCCTTGTGAAAGAGTTCATCCAGGGAAGTACTGCCTCCTTACCTATTTCTGCCTCAAGCAGAAGTGTGAACATTACTGCTTTCCGGTGTTGAAGGGTAAGGGTGCTGGTGAAATTACAGGCACATAGGACTTGACAACTTATGTCTCAGACTCAGTGGCAGTGCACCTCAGATCTTGCGATTTAAAGCTTTGAGTGGCACTGCAACTGTTATGGACAGGCGTGTCGTTTGCCATCAGGCGCATGACTTGTTCATCCTGTCACTTAGTATCATAAAATAATATTATTATTAGTTAAGAAACGACAGTAATAATATACAAATACTCCTAATAGAAAATAATGAAGACTGTAATAACATACTAAAATAAGAGAAGTATGGTAACTCCGTACAAAGTAGTATCGCAGCTTGTATGTGTACCGATGCACACATCCGCATAATAATGAACAGCGTGTTGGCACGACCAGTGTTAACGCAAGTGTACAGTAATAAATTCAATATGTTACTAGAAACCTCCAAGTTCCTTATTTAAGTAAAGGATATCAAGGAAAATACGACTTATAGTATATAGATGTAATTAATATAAAAGGGTAGGTTCCGGAGCCATTCACTTATAGATGTAGAATGTATAGATGGAGAATCCCTAGAGTTTCTTGCTCGTTCTTCTCAGGGAGGTCAGCGTAGTGAACGAGCAGTAGCTTAAATGTGACGTTACCAAGTGTAAATTTATTTTACCTATGGAATAAATAATCTTTGACTTTGACTTTGACTTATGTGCGCACAGCAAAAACTGTAAGTCTTAGAAACATGAAAACTCGAGAATGTGTTACTTTTATTTAGTGTAAGTGTACCCAGAAAGGTTTTTTTGACATTCAACCGCAAAGAGTGTGTAAAAGAGTAAAAATGTTTGTATGAAAAATCGTATTTCTCGAACTTACAAAGATGAAACTTAGTATAAATATTCTATAATACAAATGGTAATCGATTCAAAACTGCCCCTAAGTAGGGGTAAGTTACTATATCAAAATATTATGATAAAAACTTTTCTATACAAAATAGTATTCCTTACATTTGCAAATTTGAAAGTTGGAATAAACATTAAAAAATTTTATAAAACAATCCCTAAAAAGGGTGAATGAAACTTTGTAATTATTTTTTAACCCTTGCCCTAATTTGCGTCATAATTGGTTTAGAGGCATATCACAGAATAATAAAAGTACTTTACGTATTTAAATAGTAAAAGCTATTTTTTTTTCAATTGTGTTTTGGTACATAATGCATGTAAAAATTGTATGCGGACGAAGTCGCGGCCAACAGCTAGTCTAGCTTAGAGATATTCACTTGTTTGTAAGCTGGTTTATTAGACATTAAGTTAAAATATACAGGTAAGGTACATTAAAAGCTCAAATAGTAGAAACTAGAACTAGGATTAAATTATATGAATAAAATGGTGCCCAAGATGCTGGCAGCGTTTCCCTTGTGCTGATTGCGGAGGGCAAGATGGCGGCCCTTGTCTGGCTTAGCTTTCCCAGACAGTCTATTATTTTTTTAATAAAATTTTGTACAGATGGTTTTGTCAAGGGTTTCGGATCCAAAGGGTGCAAATAGGTTGCCGGAGCCGAGATCGAAAGAGACTTATTGCTCTTTATTCTTTCCGCTAAATCAGCTATTGTTTATTTAGTAGTAGCAACAGAGGATGCTCTAAATTACTTAAAAGTATTGGTGCATGGTTCCATAGCAACATTTTGTCTATAAGTAAAAAAAATGACATAATATTTACGGCGAAAAATAAAAAAGGCAAATAATTACGTTAATTTAATGATGAAAAATCAATCAATCTCAAAGAATGACAGCGAAAAACACTTTGGTCCGGTGCTGAAAAATATATATATAAAAAATATAAATATTTATGTCCATAATTATGTCCCTACAAAATGTATGGTAAAAAGTTTTTTGCGATTTCTGACATTTCGAGTACTCTTACCTCAGTTGGTCCCATAGCGACTATTAATCCATACCAGAGACGGGATCGAATGGCACAAAAAAGTTTTGTAAGAATTGCCTTATATCTTGCAGACTGTACCATTTTTTCAAAATCTGTGAATACCAATGAAAACATCTTCAAAATTCATGGGTAGTCTTCTAGAACCGTTTTCCTGTAACTATAACGATTAAGGTAGCCGGTCTTGCTGCCCCGTCTTAAATTTACACCGTGTATATATATGTGTGTGTATATATATATATTTAAAACATCAAGTGACGGTACGAATAAGTCGTGCCCCTGATGGTAAGCTACACGCCTGTCCCTAACAGTTACAGTGCCCTTCAGAGCTTTAAATTGCAAAGATTTAAAGGGAGCTACCACTGCGCCCGTCACCTTGAGACATAATTGGACAAGTCCCGTATGCCTGTAATTTTCACCAGCACCCTTAACCTTCAAAACCGGAACACAGTAATGCTGACGTTACTGCTTGGCAGCAGAAATAGGTAAGGTGGCAGTACTACTGGACGAACTCTTTCACACTGCTGCACTTTCTGCTACTAAAATGACCCTAAAATAATACGAATAATAAAATAGAAAATTATGAATTAACATAACGCACACACTCATGGCCCCGCAGTAGTGAAATTCTGTGTCGCGGGTGCCATGGACACACACATATATAACCACAAATTACATCCACACTCACAAGAGAAATAAATGTAGGCCATCAAATATTTCTCCCGGTTCGGGAATTAAACCCGGGACCTCTATCAACATACTGACCGTTTGGCCACGGAGGTAGATAAATAAGTCATATATTAGAGGAATATTTCGAAGTATGGTCAAAGGTCTTTACATAAAAATAGATATAAAATATATAACTCCAAGGTCAAGCCGTAGGCATATTACCTCATCGAGTGTAGGGTCACGGCAGCAAAAAATAATCTTGACTCCATAAAAATTGCGTAAAACAAACTAATCAAGGTACTTTTTAATTATATTTATTTAACACCGACATAAAGCAAAATTCATTTTAGCAAAATTAAGCAACTATCAGAATTTGGACCTAGACAAGTGCTAAAATACGCAATATTGGAAATCAAACCCAAGTATCGTCCTCGCGTCAACATTCCTTATATACGTACGCGAGGCACACTATAAGTTTAGTTATAGAAAAAAATACTATAAATGGTCATAAATTAATTTATTGTTTCTCAAAATATTCTCCGTTAGCGTCAATGCACTTTTTCATACGAATGAACCAATTTTGAAAACATTTATGTCACTCCTCCGTGACAATCTCTGAAACATATTTTAATACTCTTCGACAGCCTTTTCAGGTGATGAAAATCGTTGACTGCGTAACTGGTTCTTAATTATTGGAAATAAATAAAAGTCACAAGGTGCCAAGTCGGGACTGTTCGCGGGATAGCTCATAAGGTCAACGTTGTTCCCCTTTAAAAATTCATTTGTGTGTCTGGCCGTGTGATAACCGGCATTATCGTGGTGAAAGAAGTTACAGCGTTTACGGTTATTTTTACACAAATAAATGGTCGTGTACCAATCACTATTCACAGTATAACGATTCTCCAAAGCAACAGTAGCCACGTGTCCAGTTTTATAAAAAAAAAGAAGCAATCATCCGCGTAGAGGCACCTTCCACGCGCGCCACTTTGGTTGTTTTCAGCTCATCTCGAAAGACCCATACGCTCGATTGCTGCTTTGTTTTGGGATCGTAACTATACATCCATGTTTCGTCACCTAGTACTATGTCCCACACCAAATTTGACGCTCCTTCGTTGGATCTGGTAAGCATGGCATTGAACCAAGTGACGCGAACCGTTTTTTGAGCCTCAGTCAAATTGTGTGGGATCCACCGAGAGTATAGCTTTTTCACACCCAAATGTTTGTGTAGTATTGATTATATTTAACTCATGCCTATGCCTAAAGATGCCCGAATTTTATGGTATGTCACATTGTGCAGTGGACGGGCGACTATCACGAATAGACAACCAGTTTCTAAAATGACGCCACAATCTAAAAACAAGTGACAGATGAAACAAACTGCAGTCTATAGCCAAAGAGATCCATTTTCAAATGTTGTAATTACTTTTTAAATATTGTTTATATAAGTGGCCAGTCGGAAACTTATAGTGCGCCCTATGTACACCTCTTCAGTTATGTAGTAAGTAGTCGAAAGTGTGACATTAATTCACTCTAAGATAAACTTTAAAATTTTACTAACAGCATCGTAATATATTTGTGCAACTTTCTACATAATATTCCCTTTTGTCTTGAACAATAGAAATTGATAATTAAATTTAATGACATCTACAAATGAAATAAGACATCTATAATAAGTGTGAAATTAGTCTTTTAACTATGAAAGAAAGTAAAAACGAATCACAAGATGATGCGAGTCATTCTAACACTGTTGTTTTTTACCATTTCGTTTCGCTTATAAATGTGGTGCCCGCGAGAATAAAAAGGATAGATGCGTATATAGCACACGATTTTGATTAAAAAAATACAATTATAGTGCCTTAAATTAAAAAGAAAATTAAGATACAATGTAACTAGCAGCAGTAGAGCTCCTTGTGAAAGAATTCGTCCAGGGAAGTACTGCCACCTTACCTATTTCTGCCGCCAATCAGTAATGTTAACATTACCGTGTTCCGGTTTTTAAAGGTTAAAGATACTAGTGAAATTACATGAGACTTGTTAACCTTATGTCTCAGGGTGACGGGGGCAGTGGCAGTGCCCGTCAGATCTTTGCGTTTTAAGCTCTGGGTGGCACTTCAACTGTTATGGGCAGGCGTGCAGCTTACCATCAGGCGCACGACTTGTTCGTCCCATCACTTGATATTATAAAAAAAATGACGATAAACTTACTGTGGTTACAATGCTTTATCTTTTTTATACTTTTAGTGTAGTTCGACATCGTGATTCATGCGCAGTTACCAAGCGAATGAGAGCGAAAGAATGCTTATTGGTGATTTTTGCTTTGCTATGTCGACAACGGTGTCATTTTTTGAGCGGCTACAGTGTGTTTGCCAATATATTTGGTCGAAACACTACACATACAAATCATGGAAAAAAATGTTTGTTAAATGTAGGTATCACTATTCATAACAAATTACCAAAAGATATTAAAGAATCGAAAACAAGCACGACTTTAAAACAATCGCTCAAAATACACGTGGGTAGAAAACTACTTAATTTATTATTAATGTGGATTGCCATTTCGAACCCCTAGAGTTTCTTGCTCATTCTTCTCAGGGGAATCTGCCTTACGAATGAGCGGTAGAGTTTAACCATTGTGACGATTTCAAGTGTAATAATGCTTACCTATGAAATAAAGATTATTTTGAATTTGAATTTGAATTTGAACGTTATAAAGCAACATCTACAGTCACGGCTGCGCATTAGTAGAGAATGCTGCGTCCATGAAACTGAAAGTGCTGATCAACAAAGTCCAATCTGTCCAAGATACTGAGCTTTCAAAATTATAAAAAAAGTTCAATACCATCACTACAGACAATAGAAAAGCAATATCGGGTATACCTTCATAAACAAGACCCAAATCGTAAACATAACGACGATCTTACACCAAAATATCTTTAAAACAAAACCAGCTATACTTGCGTTTTCAGAAACTTAGTGCGAAAACAATTAAATACTACGCGTGAGGTTACCTGGGTAAGAGTTCGCAAGATAATACTGCCGCCCTCACGTTCTACCGCCGTGGTCGACCACGGCGGCGGCGGTAGAACTTTGTTTACGATGCCAAGAATTTAGTTTCATCACTGTGAATTTAGTGTTATTGAACAGTACTCAGAAAATGCTATTATTGCGGGTGTTTAAGAACCGGAAACGGAGATTTCGAAGCATTTCTATATTCAATAGGAAAAATATTGCTACAATATTTGACAACAACAATAGGGTCGTTTTGGTTAGGCAATATAAATATAGATTTATTTCACAGCGAATGTGATACTTGTGTACGCATCTTTCGGACCGCAAACAGTATGGTCAGATAAATTCCATAATCCCCATCCAAGACTAATACGTAATATAGAATCAGTCGAAGCTCATAAATCCGAACCCGTTTCATAAGATAGTGTACTCGGTTGTTAGGTTGTTTGCAGTTCCCTTATAAATAATATATTATTTGTATTTTGTTATTTTTTCTCGTGTTAGGTGAATGGAAATTTTTATTAAGAAATAAAATTTTTCGAATGTTTAAATGTTTCACGATGAATATTGAAAACAATGAAATCCATTAATACCTGCATGACAGAAATTGCGTACGTCTTCGCCAGCAGCTTCCGATCCTAGATATAATACCAAAGTGCAACAAGTCATAGCGTTGGAAGCTCATCACATCTACCTTGATTACTATACACAACCGCTGTGTCAAATTACTAGTATATCTGTATGATATTTATATTTATTTTTATATTTATACATTTTAGGAAAATTCACGGACAAATAATACAATTATAGTAAACTTAAATATGAGTAATCCAATGCCATTTACGAATTTCCACCTACATGTTATATTGTTACGAGCAATAATAGCTAAAGTCTAATTAAGATTACAACAATGACATTTGCATTACTGATCATATTATATGGTACAGTCGGTTATTTAATTACCCCAAAAAACTACCAGTACAAGAACGAATCAGTCTAATTTTGTTGACAGAAAACTAATTTAGGTTCAGTAAAATCCTGAAGAATAGGCATTGCCAGAGGAGGCTGTAATAATAAATTTGGGCGCCAGAATATTTACTTGGTGTCTAGACTTTCCAATATGCTACTATTACGTCGTTAAAAAAAGTTAGAATGTGGTGTTTCTACGCGAGCCTACATTTTAGGAGGTTAGGTGTGAGGGACCTCCCGTCGCGTCCCGTAATTCGTGCGCTGATAATATGAATAAAATAAGAACAGGCGGAGAACATTTGACACAGATCAGACGTCTGAGAAGTACTAGACGGCAACTGACGTTAAACCGCTAGGCAATGTTTAAATGTTTTAATTCGTAATGTAACACATTGTTTAGTAATACCCTTATGTGCATAGCATATTTTTTCTAAGACCATTATTTAATAGTAAATACCTAAATCATTTTTAGTAGCAGTAGAGCTCCTTGTGAAAGAGCTCGTCCAGGGAAGTACTGCCACCTTACTTATTTCTGCCGCCAAGCAGTAATGTCAGCATTACTGTGTTCCGGTTTTGAAGGGTTAAGAGTGCTGGTGAAATTACCGGCACACGGGACTTGTCAACTTATGTCTCAGGGCGCAGTGGCAGTACCCCTCAGATCTTTGCGATTTAAAGCTTTGAGTGGCACTGCAACTGTTATGGACAGGCGTGTGGCTTACCATCAGGCGCACGACTAGTTCGTTCAGTCACTTGATATTGTATAAGAAAAAAATTTTGGAAATGGAGTCCTGGGAAGTTGTTAGTATTTTGTTTTTTTTAAAAAAAACCTGTATATAATACATACGTATATTATTGATAACAAATAAACATTGATATGTATGAGTTCAACATAAATCTTTATTATAATATCTGCTTATATATTTTTAGTTTTATATTAGCCGCATTTGCATAAATACGTTTTTTTTTTAAATAAACACGTTTCTAGTAGTGGCACAGTCATGGAGGACCTGTAGGTATACGCGCATATAGCGCTGACATTAAAACCGGTTTCGATTTGCCGAATATAGGAAAAAGGTTTGTTATTCTAAATTGTGTTAAGGTACCTTTATAAGTGGAATTGCGTTTTATATAACACTCTGTTATGGTAGATATATTATTAATAGAGGAGTTGGATCCAAACAAATCTGTTTAAGTTTAAGAGTGGTACGTAAAATTGTTTAATACTTGTGTATATACTAAATAAACAAATATAGCGTTAACTTGTTACAGCTAGCAGGGTTGTGAATTATCACATGCGATAAGTAGAGTTGTAGTAGTAAAAAAGAAGACATTTCAGGGTAAAGTACATCCCTGGTTAAAGCTTATCAACCTTATTGATTAGTTTAATTATTCTCTCTTGCATAACCTCGATGATTAGTAATAAAACTATATTGAACTGTAATCTTTTCTGCTTTTAACGTCTCTCGTATTTTTGCTTTGAACCAACTAAATTATTCAACCAATCGAGGAACAGCACATGGTGCAATAAACATAGATTTCGTTTCGGAATCTTGATTTGAGTCAAACAATACAATTACTGTTCAAGTTTGAACACGCTAAGAATAAAGGCGCGGTGCGAGAGAGCACGGTGCCTAAGCTCTCGACATTTACCCGAATACGCGCCGTCACGAGCGTCTCGGCCCGAGGTCGCCCGGCCCGGACTCGCCTATGACGCAAGCTCGCCCGTTCATTGGAAATCACGAGCCGTGGGAAGCCAGCAGAACTCATCACCTGCTCTAGACACACGCAGCGTTCCACTCAATCTTCGACGCATTTTATTTTGGGTCCTACTGTTTTGATAATATTTAAGGTAGGAAGGATAACCCTGACCTCATTATCATTTCGTACGAAGTAGGTGCTCGTATACGTTGCTTACAAAACCACACACTACAGTCGCAGAGAGAATACATCTACCATAATACGTGACCGTCAACCGCACAATTACTGTATAGCAAAATACCCCAACTTAGGCAAATAAATAGATACGTTATAGCAGTTAGAGCAGTTGGTGCTTCCGTGTCGTTTGATTCGTCACTAAAAGTGTCACTTCTCTAAGAGCCAGCATCTGGCTTCCTTGAGCTAAGCTCCGTATTTTGACTTTCGTTAAATGACATTTGTTTTTACCAACTTACATGAACAGTAAATAAATAGCTGCGAAGGTATATTCAAACCTCTCAGTTAAATCCTCAACGAGTTGCGGACACTAGCCCGTTACACTAAGTACCAAGTACCAAGTAAATCCTCAACTGAGAAGAGACGCGTGCCCAGCAGCGGGACATTGATGATAATAATAAACGTACATTCAGCCAATGTAATAAATAAAATGTACACACTTTCAGTGAATAAACTCACTTCACCTGAATTAATAAAGAGATGTGATCGATTGTGAAACTTCTGAAGTTCAATTTGCGAGTCTTAAACTAGAAATCAACTTAAAAGTTGTGTTGCGAACTTGCGACACTTGAACTGGAAGAAAAGATAGATACGTGTGTGCATCATCTCGTCACTTACGTAATGGAACAAAGGCAGTAAAGAGAAAAGAGTTGACACAAATTAAACGCCCCGGTAAACAAGCAGCATTTTAACGTTTATTCGACCTCAAATAAAAAGGCTCCCGTCTGACGTCAGAGCGAGCCTGCGCCGAATAAAAACAGTTGCAAGCCTAAAGACTTACAAATTGTCGCGTTAAATTTCCAGCGCCATATTTTTCGTTCTAATCCCGAAAAGCTACACAAAAATAATAATTCCACAGTCAACAATTACAACCAAAAACTCGTGTAGCAACCATTAATATACTCTCGAAAGCGTGACACGTACTTATAAGCCGAGAAAGGGGCATTTACCGCAGCTTTTACTTACATTTTACAATCTAAAGAAATTCTAAGAAAATTCAGTGTACACTGCGTAATCACTCCCTTGAAGGGAGTCTTCGATGTTAATAATACTAGCAATGTAAACTGTACAAAATTCATTGAAGTGAAAACCATTTAGAGGATTTCGCAAAAGGATAATAGAGACGAAGCCCTACTATGTATCCAATGTAAAACAATTTCGTGCTACATTGTGTCTAAATTGTTGTGGTATATGGTTGAAATTCCTTTGTTCGAGTTATTAAGCTTAAAGTTGAGTAGAGATGTGGTAGCTTTACAGGATATCCGAAAGTTATTTAAAAATTAAACAAGATAAAAAGCTAAAGATGAAGTTGGCGACAGTAGACTAGTTCGTGAAATGTTACTTTCAAGGACTTCTATTACTAAGAATACTATTTTAACGAAACTATTTTCGGAAATATACTGCAAAATGTCTTCTTAGAACAAACCTCTGTTGGGTAGAAGTACAGTGGTTGGTATAATTTAGCACAAGTTACGAAAGTGTATTTAAAATAATCGTAAAAACAATAAAACTGTACAATTAATTTTGTTAATAAATCATAAATCTTGTAATTAACAGATAATAGATAAGATAACAGATAACAAAATTCAACGCAATTTGACTCTAAGGTGAAACTAGATTACGTTTGGTTGCATATTATTTTATATATCATCAGATATCAGGATAATTCAAAACATTGTACTTATTCCAGATTTTTCTTCTCTCTTCTCTCGATTATTTATTAAGCATGGTAATAACTCAAGAAGACTGCTAATCTCAATATTACAGACCGTAACCTTGAAAAAGGCTAAAACTCTCGTCTTAGATCTAGATGGCGCTGATCAATAACTATATATGGAAGTAGTATATATTATGTAAATGGCCGTGTATTATCAATTAATTCCTCTTTAACGTGAAATATAAGAAGTCAGTTTTTTCTTGTAGTGCTATTCAAATATTGATCATGAGCAAGAGAAATGTTGATAAAAAAATAATATAAAAAATAGGAAAATCTAACAATAATAGAAAAAAAAGTTACAACAAATAAGCAAAAAAAGCATGTCAAAAAGGTCCATGACTCAGCCTTTGAGGACTATGCTAATCACATAGCCCTCGCTGATATTTTGCCGTGGCGTGTCATAAAAATAGAACACCATAATTAAAAAAAATAAATAAAATATAATTCAAATACCAACACAATCAGACAGTAAATAAATTCAATTAAATTTGACACATGCAACGCTTACACACGAAAATAATCAAATTGAATAATAAGAACAATAATAGTAAATTTAAATTGCGCAATACCAAATATACACAAATACACAAACAGCTACTGCGCAAAGCCTGCGTCCCGGGATTGCTTTTCTAATATGAATAGATGGAGCTAATTCTAAACAAAATCAAAGAATAGCCGGCACTATCCACAATAATCAAGCAATCGGTGCAATAAACGCCATCTAGTTGATTTTATTGTTATCACTAGAAATTAGAGTAACTTTTGTAAATTGCAGTTTGTCAATTAGTTACACAGCTATTATACATAAGAATAGCTATCTGGTATGCAGGAGTGTGTTCGTTTGTCCTATCTGTTAATTTGGGACTCGAACCCGAACTACGTATACTTGAAACTATGACAAGAAAGCGAAAGGAAGGAAAAAAGATTCGCGGAAGCTAATGAATAATATTATTGAAAGGAATGAAAAGGAACTTAAAGAAATTAAAAATAACAGGAACAGCCTAAAAATACAAAGCAGTATAAGAATTAGAAAGCGCGTCTGTTTCCAAAGCGAGAAGCAAGCAGAGTGCTCGGCGCTCGGCGCGCAGTGCTGGGTTTTGAAGCGATGAGGTGCATGAGACGGGCGACCGCCGCGGGGTCGGCTGGCTTGCGAGGGCAACGAGTGATGTGCAGGCGCGGCGCTTACGTCACTCGTCGTACGATCTGCAGGCGCCGACGTCATTGGTCGTATGATGTTGGTGTGGCCTCACTTGCAAAGCGATAGCGTTTTGCTTATGCAATGTGCGCCACAGGTACTTGTCGCGACGTCTAGTGTACCAATGGGCGCTAAATACCCGACCCTACTGTGTCTTGTACCGCGATTAGCAGTCTTCTTAAGTGATTGGTTAATACACTTAATATTTCCTCTACGTTTCATCTTTAACTTATCTTTAACTGCCTCCGTGGCGGAACGGTTACTATGACTGCCACGCAGGGGTCCCGGGTTCGATTCCCGGGCCGGGAGAAATAGTTGTATGGCCTACAATTATTTCTCCCGTGAGTTTGGGTGTAATTTGTGGATGTCTATGTGTGTGTCCATGGCACCCGCGTCACAGGGTTTCCCTAGTGTGGGGCTATGTTGAGTTTATGCGTTATTATTGTTATTATCTTTTCTGCCAATCGGCAATCTATTCGTATATTGCTTTATTGTATTTTCCAATATTTTTCCTAAAGAATTGTAGTAAATATTTTGTGCTCAATATAAATAATAGTATTTTTTTTTATTGAATTGATATTCAATTATTTTTATGTAAAATTACTCCACTAGTTTGTTATAATTAGTTCATTTCGTGGCTTAGTTGGTATAGCGTCTGGCACGGTAAGCTAGAGGACGTCGGTACGAATCCGGCCGGATCGAAGGAATTTTTTCTGAGTGTTCGATCTTTGTATTAATAGTATTTATTGAAAATATTATTATTAGAAAATATTCTTTGGTTGAATTGCTACTAAAAATTAAACCTCGAATGTTTTACATTTAAGTTTTATACATTTCATTCGTTCATATACCCAAATAAAAAATGTTTGACATCCATGAACGTGACGCAACACATTTAACATCTAAAGTAAACTTCGGATAGTGGTACTACCTTTTCGGCTAGGAACGATATTGTTGAACGTCACTAGTGCAACAGCTGTGTTGCTGTCTGTCGTTTTGCGGTCCGCGCCCGAATGTCGTATAGAGGACCTTTACAAACTGTTTGCCCAGAAGGATTCGCCTTATGTTACTACTAACTGGCAAAACATGGAGACGTAAGTATTTGAACAAATTATGTATGTTGGGAGTTTATAGTTCGGGTAATATATTAGGTACGTGAGTTATGACATCACGAGATCAGTAAGTACGTTTGTTTCGGCAAACCATCTGGTGCTGACGTGTAGGTACTTCTCCCCGCTGAAGGTATTCCACGTGATGGAATTCAAATTACATTTCCAATAAAAATGTCTCACAACTCGATGTGTATGTCGATCACGTTCATAATGTTTATCAGAATTCACAGCAATGAGGTAAGCAAACAAAAGAAATGTCATATGTGCGATGTGAGACGAGAAAGAATCGTCGTAGAAGATAGTGTTTCGAGGAAGCGATGACCCGGAATGGAAGGGGCGCCGATAAGCCGAGCAAAATCAATAGCGGACGAACAGACGGCCGCGCGTGATGCCGATCTTATGAAATATGCATAAGCTCACATACGTAAACCGGCGATTCGCACTCTGCCATACAGTGTACTCAACGGTTAGTTCGGTGAAGTCACCATGGACCACTGAAATTGAGCAAACATAAAATTGATATGGTAGTAGATATTTCTACACGTTTTGAACTCTCTCGTTTTCACCGCAAATCATTTTGTTGGATTTTTTCAGGGTTCACAGGCTGGTCGATTTATTACCGATCACTTTTAATTTCTACGGCACGTACGTTTGTGAATATTTAGTAGCAATAAGTCTCGCTAACGGTGATGGAAAACATCGTGGTGTAACGTGCATGTTGAAGACGCTCCAAAATCTACGGGAAACGTTTAAAGTCCCCAATCCACACTGTACCAGCGTAGCGAACATGGCCTAAGCCTTCTTCTTAAAAATGACCTGTGCTCCGTAATGGGTCGTATAATGGGTCGGTATTTCGTCATCATCATCAATTCTATTACGTCCTACTGCTGGGCATCTCTGGGGATCTCCTCTCAGACGAATGTTTTAGGACTTAGTCCGCTACAGATGCCCAATGCGAATTGGGAACTTCCCACGTTTTCCGAGGGTTGTGAACCTTCTTCGACGTGCAGATTTCATCACAATGTTTGCCTTCGTCGAAAAGCTCACGACTTCTGTTTGAGAGGCGGTAGGGCAAACCATTGAGCTAACGCGGTTTTTTTTATTCATCACGATATTCAAATTCACAGACAGTTGCAGGTTGTAAAGAAAATATCTACATGTCTCTGCTTCTGTTTGAAGCGAAAAAAGTATCGGATGCCATTTAAATGAACGATTAGACCCGGCGCCCACTGAGGAGATGGCCCGGCAGGGGATTTTTTGGCATCTCTATATGCCAGCGCACATCGTCAGCAATTATATCGTTGTGTACCTAAGCATGCCACGGTATTCCTAGGTACGACTCGGCATCCTTAAGCATGCCCCAGCACTCCGTCATGACATAGCGCTCGCGCCTGGCCGCACCCAGCGTCTCAAGGTCTGCCAAAGCATCCCAAAAGCTGCCGAAGCATACTCAAGGCTGCCGAGGCATCCCGAAGGCATACTGCAGTTTAATTTGCAGCTACAATCATTATCATTGAAATTGCAACTATAACGTTATAAATAATCGTAATCTTAATACTATTCGTTACCTAAAAATCCCTTGCCGTCGCCTCATCTATGGGCGCCAGGTTTAATAGCGCTCTAGTCAGTACCTACCCTAACCTTATTTTTAGTTACACCTTATTTAATAATGGTTCTATGAGAATAAGTTGAAAGCAAATATTGAAGAGCTGTCACTGTTGTGACAACAATCCGCAAGCTCGTATTAGTATTCGTGTATGTCGAACATGATGGTTTGCAGCGGCTGAATGTTAGAACGGTGGGTGTTCCGAGCAGATCCACTTTGATCCCAGATACGTTTCAAACGGATAAGGAGATAAATCGCATTGTCTATGTTCCTTTGGAAATACACGGAACTGGCTCGTCAACTCACCTTCTGATAGCGTGCACATATGGTTAGACGACATTTCCAGGTGATTTACAGCGGTTGTGAGTCCTCGAAGACGACAAAGAAATATTTTTTTTATAATTCGAGTAAATAAATAAAAATAAAAACCATTTATTTTGGGCGATAATGACCCAAATCTAAATAAATTACATTGAAATTGAAATCATAATAAAATTATGTACAGTTAAGGTCAAAATAATATAATCCGGATTAAAAAGTCAATAAAAAGTCATGAAAATGAAATAAAATAAAATAAAATCCAAAATTCTATTTAAAATTACAAGAACAAACAATATGTGATGGAATGAACATGTCGTGCGCCTGATGGTAAGCTACACGCCGGTCCATAACAGATGCAGTGCCACTCAGAGTTTTAAATCGCAAAGATCTGACGAGCACTGCCACTGCTGTCACCCTGAAACATAAGTTGACAAGTCTTATGCGGCTGTAATTTCACCAGCACCCTTACCCTTCAAAACTGGAATACTGCTCACATTACTGCTTGACGGCAGAAATAGGT
>NW_020653745.1:580405-603347 GCF_003589595.1 Hyposmocoma kahamanoa | reverse complement strand
AATATTATGTGTAAATAATTGTCATAAAAGAAAAAAGTATAATAAAAATAAAATAAAAATTATGAACAGTGATGTAGACCGCAATTGAAGATCTATAAAATCATTAGTATTGTTCTTCGAAAAAGGTCTTTTAGTTGTCGCCTACATACTTCGCAGACATAAAGAAAAAAAAAGATAGTAGAATAAAGAATATTATATTATCTAATAAATAAAAGATACATTTATTTATTAGATAATATAATTACAATATCCGGTGTTGGGACTACTTGTAAGTAAAAATTACTTGTGTGTAATGTGTGTGATGAAGGCACGAGCTCTGCAAGAAAATAAATTTCTTTAGTAAAAGTATGGAATTCTAATTATTATTTTCATCATTACGGACTTATTTACATCCCACTGGAGGGTACGGGTCTTCTTTAAAGTCTTCTTCCAACTTCTTTCACCTACAGCGAGATATATTGCTACAAAACATTCACAAATGTACCACAACTCTGTAATAATTGTATGATTATTTAATGACGGTTGTTTCCTCAACAAAACCTGATAAAAGGCGCAATTACCGGTTTCTGAATTGCAGCGATGTTATGAAAAGAGGGATAGTCTGGGCCATATCAATAATAGTTAGTAGCGGTCCAAGCGGTCTTCCCTCACTAAGCACCGTACGTAGCAGTCGGGGTACGGACGTCGATAAACCCTCTAATGCCGCATTAGAAATAACATTCAGATAAAATTTTATTTTTATTGCACACCGCAGTTGGCGCGGAGCCTTTGACCACTTTGATTGTATCTCTGTAGTTAAATATAATGTCTGTAATGACGATGTTCTACCTAAATTGGCAAATTTGAAACACGGTTGGTCACACATGGGTTAAGTTGACATTTTCTTGTGTGTACTGTACTCTATTAGCAAAATGTATAACACGGAATATTTGATCTGGAAATAATAGTTTTAGAGCAGTAATCGTCCAGTCGAAGAACGCTTTCTTGTCAATCGAGAGATCAATGGTTTACATTCTTGTGGTATGTAGGTTTGATTTCTATGTTACGTGCATCGTGAAAAATTTAGGTTAGAAAACTTTAGCTTAAACCGTCTCCTTAAAAGGCGCCCCGTGTTCAAAAGTAAGATTTTTATTTTATAACACCAAGTGACGGGACGGACGAATCATGCATATGGTGGTAAGCGACATGCCTATTCGTAGCAGTTGCAGTGCCACTCAGAGCTTTAAATCGCAAAGATCGTAGGGCACTGCCACACTGCGCCTGTCACCTTGAGACATACGAGTTGATTAGTCGCATGTGCCCTTTCAAACCAAAATGTAAATAGTGCGCCCAGTGGCAGTATTTCATGCAAGAACTCTTTCACAAGAAGGTCTACTGCTAGTAAAACAAGGCCTTTCAGTTTAATACACGCTTGACTACTAATTATAAATGTAGTTTTATGCACGACGTTGTATTTTACGTAGTTTTACTAAACTCGCAGATAAACCGTTTTAAGTGATCGCCTTCATCTTTTAGTTTAATCACCTTATTCTCCAATTCGAAGTTTTTCCAGACCCGTTCCGTTCCAGACGTCCATGAAATAATTGAATTCCTTTGAGAACTCCCTTTGAATCTAAAAATTATAATAAAAAAATTGCGATTGCCTGGAACCATCAAACAGGTAATTTGTTATTATTGGACCAAAGCGAGTTCAAGCGAAATTCAATTATTCTAATGCGTTTATCGCAAATTCGTTTGTTCGACCAATTGTTTTTCACTAATTTGGAATTTCTGCAAACTCTGCTAACGGTCTCTTACTTTATTGGTGGGAATAAATTCTGTGTAGAAATACTGTTTATTTGTAGATTGAAAATTAAGTATAAGTACGCTTTACAGACTTCACGAAACAATTTTATGGAGCCGCAATTGAATTTTCTTCTTTTTAATTTAAATGCTCGAGTCATCTTTATATTTTTTTATTCGTATTTATTTATTTTTCCGTCTTTATTTTTCTATTTTAACGTTTTGTTTATTCACTTACACATCTAACTTATTGTATGTACTTAATATTACATTATTGTAGTAACACAACGAGCCAATAAATTAAATGAATTTAAGAAATACCTAATAGATTTATAAGCAGTATAATCATTGCAAGATTAGTTACAAATTACAATAGCTATAAATGTTACATTTAAAAAACAGTACAGAGTACTAAAAGTTTGCCACCCTTAGAGGTGGAAACTGTGCGGTATCCTCTTTCCAACAAAAAAAGAATCGTCAAAATCGGTTCACATATCACATAAAAACATACAGTCGAATTGAAAACCTCCTCCTTTTTTTAAAGTCAGCCAAAAATATAGAAATATCCAGTACAAGTTTAGTATTACCATAGATTAATCTTAATTTTAACATAGTCAATATAATTATGTGATATTGTAGGACTTCATTTAATAATGTTATAATGAGATTGTCAAAATATTGATGGTATGCGTTAATAATAATAATAAAGTTTTTGTGTTTGGTTTTTCAACGACTTTTTAGTCGTAGCGCCATCAATCTATCATCATAGCGCCGGAAATCTATTAAAGATTTATCACCCAATTTATACCTTTACAGCTACCAGTCCTGGCGAGAGATGTCGCTATTCACTATATTTTAAATTTTTATTGAATTGATATTCAATTATTTATTTGTGAAATTTCTCCACTAGTTTTACAAAGATCGACTACTCAGAAAAAATTCCTTCGATCCGGCCGCATTCGAACCGACGTCTTCTAGCTTACCGTGCCAGACGCTATACCAACTAAGCCACGGAACGAACCAGCGGACCTCACGAATTTTTCTATGTGCTTGCGTCGTGTCTTTGTATTTGCTTTTTCAATTACTTTTTAGTCGTAAAATAAATAAATATAAGCTTTACGCAATGTTCGTTAACAACCATATAGTGGTGAGAGATAAAAAGGTTTGTAGCTCAGCACAATGGCGGAGAATTGGCTGCCATGTTCGTTCATAAAAAGAAGAAAAATTAACACACATTATCGTTCTGGTTGTAAGATTTGAAGCAGACTATTAAATACTTACTTCAGAACATGAGTCCGTAATATTATATTCATACCTAATAATCGAATTACAATCACAGAATAAATTATAAAATCATGTCTCTACATTTTTTAACGGAATAATACACATTATCCAACAAAAGGTCTTTTAGTCGACGATCTAATGTTATTCTTTAGTTGCACCCCTCTTGCATATATCCCAAAATTAACTGCCTCTGTAGCCGAACGGTCTGCTTTGCCGGACTGCAACGCAGAGGTCCCAGGTTCGATTCCCGGGTCGAGAGAAATATTTGTACGGCCTGCATTTATTTCTCTCGTGAGTTTGGGTGTAATTTGTGGTTGTCTATGTGTGTGTCCATGCCACCCGCGACACAGGGTTTCCCTAGTGCGGGGCCATGTTGAGTGTGTGCGTTATTATTATTATTAAAATTCTATCCTAAAGTTACCTGAAAGATATTGCTACATAGCTATAAGGCCATCTGTTGCATATTAGCTTACTTACTTATTACTTTATATTTAAAATATTTGTATGTGTTGCCACTTAACCAAGAATGTATCATGTATTTTTTTAAATTCATCCTTCATTTTTTTTATTCAATAATTAAGTAAGAATTAGTCTCATGACTCAAAAGTTGCAAATTTCTAATTGTTTACCAGCTATATAGTTTAGAGCAAACCCTAGTTTAATAGTATTTGTGAACTTTTCAAGTTGTCTACTGAACTACAAAATTGAGGCTTGGACGAGTTGTACGACTCGTTAGATCAGTAAGTCGATGAAGCGAACAAAATGGCGGTTGACGGTAATGCGAAACAGCTTGGGGAAACTGTTAGCGGCTAAAAACCGGAACTACCCGGTAATTATGACTCTGGGGGTTTTCAGACATTGTTAGAAAAGGGATTTTTCCTTTCTAGCCAAGTACAATTTTTGTACAGTTCGCAAAGCAATGTGGGAAAAAAGGATATGCATGCTGCTTCTCATCTTTTAAATTATCCTTAACATACGACAAAACATAGACAATAAAATAATTATGCACTTTTATCTTTTATCTGTGTGTGAAAGGAACTAGACGTAGGCTAGGGTTCCACCCCTATGTTGTTGATATTCCAAAGATTCGCACGAAGCGCCTTGCTTCCACATTTATATGGCGAACACCTATGGAGTGGAATTCTCTGCCTGCAGACTTGTTCCCTGATCAATATAACTTAGGCCTTTCAAGGATAGAGTGAATCGGCATTATTTACTTGTGCTTGCTCCATGGCATGGCATGGCATCTCACCTGATGGCAAGTGATGGCGAAGTCTCGCTATCACTTGCCATCAGGTGAAATGGAGATTCAAATGCGCACTTATTTTTTAATAAAAAAATGAATAAAACAAATAAGAAAGTTAAGAAACGAAACCATTTGTGTTTAAAATGCATTTTTCTAAATCGAGAAGACAATTTGGCTTCAGCAACGAACAAAGCACAAATTAGTAGAATTTGCAAATATATTGTAAGATTTATCCTGTCAGGCTAAACGACCATCAAGTGAAACAACTGAACAAAACTTATTGAAACTCCTCACTACTTAATGAGTCAAATAATTACCTCAAAACAGATTCGTCTCCGCACTACTCACGGTGGAAGACGGCGGCGGCGCTCGAAAGAAACTGTTCCCGAGATTCATTCACGAATCGCTCCTTTAGCTATGACTAACGTTTCAGATACATTTTCTCAGACGATGTTATGTGTAACTATTATAAAAATTGGTGATTGAAAATAAATAACAATCGAATAGATGAATGGCAGTAATAGGCTAAATTGTGAATAAAAAAGCGCTTTTCTTCTCTTTGTTTTGACGTTTGATGGAGTGCTGTATCAGCCGAGCGATTCAAGAATTGAACTTCTGGCACTGACCCGAGCTGTGAAATATGTTCGTCATTTGTCACTGTCCTGGTTCCTCCCCCCGCGCCGCGAGTCTCTCCCCTCCCTCCAGAGGCCCTGGGCTACGGGCTAATTGGGAATCAGTTGAGCTATTGGGAAATGTCCGGAGTTTAAACAAATTACGTTTACTTTCAGCGTTCGAGATTTATATTTGGCTGTTTACGAGACCTTTGATGAAATTTCTTTCCTCTACCTTTCTCTTTTATTTAATCTTTTCCTATTTATTGAAAGGGCCGCTGGCACGCCGCGGAAATTCAATTTGATACACCAAATGGTAAATAATATATCTCATTTCAAGAAACTCAAGAAGTCGGTAGATAGTTTTGAAAGTTTTAACAGAAATATACTGTGTAAATAAATAATTGTAAAATTCATCTTCAAAGCGAAATCAGCTTGTCACTTAACGTAATATTCCGAAGTTACATGAAAGTAATGACAAGCAACAAGTTAAGAGGAAGCTTGTTTAAAATGTAACGTCGGGGATAGTTATCACTTTAAACATAATATAACAGAATTCGGTTTCATATTTACGTAAAGTACTTTACGAAAAAGTAAATCTTTGCTTTAAGAATTGTAAAACTTAAGTGACAATGGGCATTTTTTCGCAGAACAGATGGCCGATAGGGCCGAAGAGTTCTCGACTGGCGACCGCGTACCAGTAGACGCGGCGTGGGCAGACCACCCACAACCAATCCACCGACTGATGATCTGGTGATGGCTACGGGAATCCGCTGGAGGCCTATATTCAGCCGTGGACATCTTATGACGATGACGATGGTGATGATAAATCTTTGCTAATAATGTCACGTGTTCCTCTATCTACGAATAGCATTAACTAGTTCGATCAAGGTTCTTTGTTTACAAATGTCACGGCAGTTCACAGCTGAAACTGGGTAAGGTTGCAGAGGTGATGGCGCTGGTGTAGTTTGAAAGGGTTAAGCTTAATTAGTTGTCTGACGTCGTCCTGTCACATATTGGTCATTGGCAGGGTTGCGTTGTAAAAATAAAAAGTGAAGTTTATGGTCAAGATTTGACATAAACGAGCGCGCATTTTTGACAACAGGGATTTTTTGTGTGAGAGATTTGAAAAGTGATCCAAGCGCGGCAGACCCTGCAAACTTACCGCGTGATATTTAAAATCCGTTTTAACCTTTTTAGTTCGATTCAGATTACTGTGAATTCATTGTCTCCGTACAATTTTCTCAAACACACTGTTTGCATTTCTTGTGTTATACTATTTAACCAACCACATGTTCTTTGTACTCGATTAAGCCATAAGCTAGGAAATGTAACACATGTATTGAATCAGAAAATAAATCTTAACACAAATGAAATTCATACTAAATATATAAAAATATATAAATGCTATGAAATAATTCTCAATCCTACCTCTATGTGATTCCCAAAATACAAGGTGTCTCACGGTTATACGACACGGTGGAAAAGTACTTTAAATATGGTAGGTAGGTTATAGGTCTTAGCAGGAATCGAATTCGGGATATCCCCATCCAGTGCCTATAAAATAAACCTCAGAGCCACCGCGGACGCTCAATGCACCGTCATAAATATTGGTACATAATTTTAAAAAGAGCCAAAAAGTAATAACCTCTAAGATTGCTACAAACAGAATGCCCCCAGTACCCTCAACGGAATACTTTAGTTGTGTAGTGGGGTTTCTCCGTCTTTTCTCTATTAACAGTAGAAACACAGTACTCGTAACAATACTGTTTAAAATAATAATACATTATAGTGCTTTACTTTACTCTGTAATACGAAAACACAATAAAAGCATTTATGCAATTAATGTAACACTTACAGCTAGAAGTAAGTTTTGATTTAAGCAGCGCATACGACAGCAACATATTCTAATCATAAATTCATTCCAAAGTTAAATTAAACAAACTAAAAAAACAGCGAGCGCGCGCCGCGGGCCGCGGGTGCAAAACGAAATGTGGCTGTCCCATAGTTTTATATTAAATTTGCCGTAATTCCAGCGCTATGGCGCTGCAGCTCCCGCAGCAGATTGCAGCCGCTGCAAAACTTTCATACATCCAGTTGCACGACCGACTTTGTCACGGACGCCTATGAAATGAAATATGAAAGATATTGGGATGATATTCAAAACGTCCTGATACGCTAAAGTCAGCAATAAGAAATCAAACTTTTAACTTTTTTAACTGACTCCATGGCCGGCAACTTGGTGCAATTTGTGATTGTCTATGTGTTTCCTTAGTGAGGGGCTGAGTGTCCGTCGTCCATTTTCACTATTAGTCGAATTAGCCGTATTGCTATTCTATAGTAGAATTAGTTATGAAGGTTTATTTGGGGCGACCGGGTCGTACTAAATACAAAGCATGCATTACAGCCTCCCGCGGATAATAATAATAATAAAATCTTTATTTTTTTAAAACATGGTTTAAATTATCGCGTGCGTGTGTGTTTGTGTGTGTGTTTCTGTGTGTGTATGTGTGTGTTTGTGTGAGAGAGAGAGTGAGTGTGTGTGCGTGTGTCTGGGTATGTATGTGTGTGTGTATGCGTACGTGCATTTAAGAGTGGTTATTAAGCAGAACCCCAACTTCTTCATATGTTTTCATCGCACTACATTTCGATATAATCTTCTTACACTCATAGTACAATTTGTTGTAGTTTTTAATTCTTTATTTAGAGTGTTGTATAAGCTGGCCGCACGTTTGTCGTATTGCCTATCTGAAAATACAGTTGAGGTATTTGGAATTGGTATTACAAGATCTTGCCTTCTTTTCTGTCTGATACTATACTGATACTACGATCATATGGTAAAGTTTTATGTTTTTTTTAATATGTATATATATATATATATATATATATATATATATATACGGATATATACGGGTATTCAACTATCACTAGGTCTTAATATTAAATGTCAACTGTCACTAGGTATATTAGAGGGCTTGGTGTTTGAAATGCTACTCACAGAAATCACGTGCGAGTGCTTTAGAAAAATAAATAACGGTACATTTTTGTTAGAAGAAAGTTTAGTATCATATTCTGTGATACTTAAATTACTGTTCTATGTTGTTATTATAATTTCTAATGTGCAGTAAAGAATATTTCATTCATTCATTCAGAATAAGTGCCAAAATATTTAAGAATATTGCACGAGTATGATATTGTGGTCATGTACAGAATCGGGACTCTTACTTTTTATTTTCTTCTTTTTTGTAATTTATTACCTAGATGGTGAATGCCGGTGAACGGTCAAACCAAAGCTGGTTTTGTTACTTTGTCACTAAATAAAATAAATACATACGTAAAGTTGCATATATAATTGCGCCAAAAAAATTGTAATAATTTGTCTAAGCTAATTAGGCCAATTGATACTTTTAACGTGCTATTATGTTAAAAATTGTTACCTTTCTCAATAAGGAGTACTTTTTACTCCTTGGTAAAATTATTTGACATATAAATTCAAATATTTTCATTGCTTTTTTTTCCTTTTGAGATGACGTTTGATAATGAACTATTTAACACACATTATTACGTACACACCAAAACGCCCGTCTCCCACTGGGGTACGCAAAGAGCATAAACCTTTACTTGCTACGCTTCTGACAAACCTTTTTCGCCTTTTTCTGTTTGGCAATTAGTAATATACTAATAAATACTTGAAGTATGTACATATTTGCATAACCTGGAATAAGTTGGATTTATTTATAATCTCAGTACAGAGTACTAAAAAAACCGACCTCAAAGTACGTGGAATTACATTTAATTGCCAAGTTTTATTGAATTCGGTTACCGGAAAGTGCGCAAAACCCGGATTCAACCCCTAGTTTGCTACTATACGGGACTTAACACAGGAGATAATAAAAATCGGTTGTCACAGAAGAGAGAGAAAAAGTCTTGAATTGAAGAATGGCAAAATCAACCTTTAAAATAATTGCTCCTTATAATAAAATTTAGGCGCTATTTACAAAAATGAATCTTCATGCGTGAACCCTTAGAAGTGGATGATTTTCTTCAAAATTAAATAAATAAATAACGCAACAGAGTCATAGCCCCGCACTAGGGAAACCCTGTATCGCTGGTGCCATGGACACACACTTAGACAACCACAAATTACACCCAAACTCACGAGAGACTAATATTTCTCCCGGCTGGGAATCGAACCCAGGACCTCTGCGTGGCAGTCCAGCATGGTAACCGTTCGGCCAAGGAGGCAGTTAAATTAAATGGGACTAGACTATGGGAGGTACCCTCTTTCCAAAAAAAAATGAAATCATGAAAATCGGTTCACAAATGTCGTTTATCGCGTAACATACATACAAAAAAAACATACAGTCGAATTGAGAACCTCCTCCTTTTTTGAAGTCGGTTAAAAATAAGAACAATAAGATAAATAAATATAATGTTCGGATGGCAAAAGTTTACATATAATAAATATACATACATAACTATGACAACCTCTGCGGTCAAGTGGCTTGCACACCGGCTTTCACCATCGCCATCCTTGAGGTCCCAGGTTCGACCCCTGGGACCTCAAAGATCGAACTTTTCTATATTGTGTCGGGTCTGGGTGTTTGTGGTACCGTGTTTTTTCCGATTTCCATAACACAAGTGCTTTATATACTTACTTGGGGATCAGAGCAACGTATGTTGCCTAATATATAATGGTCAAAGTCACAAAATTCGAAGAGGCTGGGCTTGAGGTCATGAATAGTATTTTTACTTTTGGAAAGAAAAAAAACATTTATGTACTAGAAATGGCATAACAAAAGAAGACAAAATCTAATAATAAAAAGTTAAAAGAACCAAAATAAAACGACATTTCTGCTTCAACGGTTGAAGTCTCTATGTCGCGTTCTAAATATACATATAATTGTCGTAAAAAAAATAAGCACAACAATAAATTTTAAATAAGGTATCATTTCTGAGTCTTTGATCTGTCGAAAAAATACGTATGTTTCTATTTATATTGCATTTGTTCGTATCATTATTTTTGATCAAGCGTGTCTTGTTACGGCACAACCAATCGAAAAAAATACGTACGTGTAACGTATAAGCTTTCGTTGTCTTGAATTATAATGACGTGCTGCTCCCAAGTGTATAGTTCACCGATCAGCAAACTTTAACAACGCTGCAGGACGTCATAGGAATTGGATTAGTATCGTGTACCTTGAGAGCGATCGGTCAATCTCTGTAACGGTCTGTATCCATGAACTTGACGTTTAAATTACGTACATTTGTGAATGATTAGTAGTAATACCCACAGAATAATAAATACAGTAATAGTGCTTAGTTTGCATGGCACGTGTGCCAACAGTTCGCGGAGTTCCGCAAACTTGAGCACAGTCCGCCGTTTTCGCTTTGACCTTGCCTTAATTCGCTACTTTGGACGGCAAAAATGATAGAGGTACTTGTAATAATAGCTGTGGTCCCATTTCGTATCATCATTAAGTCTTATTTTATTTAATTTTAATAAATTTCCAATTTTTTGTTTACCGTAATCATTTTTTGTAACAGAAACGAAAGTACACCTTATACCGCTGCAATATGGTCGCTTCTCTTTTGGTGAACTAAGTAAGATCTCGAATTCGTAGTCGTTCAGCTATTAACCGCTAGATGGCAGAACATTGATAGACATTTCAATATAAAATCAAAACGTTATCACTTGCAATAATAGGTATTGATGCTATTGAACTTTTAAGGATATGCCGACAGAGTAAAGTTTAAATAAAATTAAATTGACAGAGATTTGGTAGTCCAGAGTTTATTACTTTTTTTTAAATTTGACACTACCATCAATCATTATCAAGATTACATAGTGTTTCAAATTATGAATGTGTGATATTTGGCGACAGCGGTTCCGGTAATAATCAAAGTTTAAGGCACTTCTATTGCTTTTATAACCGAATTCAAAAAAAGGAGGCGGTTTTCAATTCGACTGTATGTTTAAATATATATTACGCATTTGTGGACCGATTATTCTTTTTTTTATTAGAAAGAGGGTTCAGTAGTAGTCCAATTTAAATTTGAGGAAAACATTCCACCTCTAAGGATGGCAAACTAGGGGTTGAACGACTTTTGATGTTGGTAAAGGAAAACATCGTAAAGGAACCTGTTTATTGAAAACGGTTCACAATCCTTAATTTGCAAACCGCGCTTAACGAACCATATTCTATCTTATGGAAGACTCAGAGCACCAGCAACTTTTCGACCCCAGAACCCTTTTCGCAAAGACTAGGTAGCACACTGAATGTGCAAATTTACATTTCATATGCTAAACCATGCTATTCCACCATTGCCGATTTCATTAGCCGACT
Source organism: Hyposmocoma kahamanoa (assembly GCF_003589595.1). Taxonomy (NCBI): domain Eukaryota; kingdom Metazoa; phylum Arthropoda; class Insecta; order Lepidoptera; family Cosmopterigidae; genus Hyposmocoma; species Hyposmocoma kahamanoa. The sequence goes on along the minus strand of NW_020653745.1, from coordinate 592,077 downwards.
GTCAAGGCTTTGTATAATTTCCCTCTAATAGCGCCCCAATCATATGACCCCACCACGCGAACAATAAAAATTATTTGTAAAATGTCCCCGATAGGATCGAACAGAAGGAGCTTCAGTCAGGTATAAATAAAGCTCTTAGGCTAACTCTAAGAAGCGCGCCGTGTAGGATTTCTGGTTTCCAACACCGCAATTTACGGGAAGTAGCGAATGTGTTGATTGGACTACAATAGCTTGATCTATAGTTTAAAACAATGCCAGCACAATTAAAGGTAATATTTTTAAATGTTAAATTAAGTCACATTCGCTCTATATAACTAGTTCTCGATTCAAATTATCAATACTGTCATTTAATAAATTTTTTAAGGGGTTTTTTAAATTTAATTACAATTTTTATTTTGATATGCTTTTTTTAATTGATTCTAATGCATATTTAAAATTCTTAAATATTTGAAATTTTTATATTCTGTACGTCAGCATTTTGGTACAGATACGAGCTTGTAAATATGTTATATCTAGAATAATCATATAAGTGTAATTCTGTTGGTGCCGAACACATAAATAAGGAAAATATAAAATACAGTAACAGTAGCGGCAATAGCCCAGTGAGACGACTGTTACTTCTCATTAGAGAGATCGACGGTTTGGTTCTCTGTTACGGTATATACACCATGTATTTAATATCTAAATTGCATACATTTGTAAATGTTTAGTAAATACACCTCTCGCTTATGGTCAACTAAAAGGTTGTAAAGAAATCTGCATGTCGAGAAACGTTCACAACCCTACGAGAACATGTGAAGTCCTTATTTGGATTTGAGTGGCAGATGTTGTAGGTTTTTTTATGAATATTAGTTGTTCGGGCTGTAAGTAATTATTATTGTAGCTACTCCCTCGCTATTTTTCTATAGCTTAGAGTGTCTCTTGGAGTGGATTACACACGACACCCAGCGGGTACGTGGGAAGACAAAATGCTCATTGAATTTCATAAGGCAGCAGAAAGAGATCTCGGACAGCGTGTCGGGACATTTCGCTTCGCCGTTATCTACATCTGCACTTGCTTTACGACTACTGCTAGCTTTACTAGCTTTGTCGACCTTTTACATTACTTTCATTGAACTTAGCTTTGTACCGGTTTCTTTCGGGATTCCTTCAGTTATTTTTCTGAGATATTTTGTCTTAGGGCCATCAGAGTTATTATATAGGTGTTATTTCATAATAGCAGTATACAGTATTCGTTTCGTGGGAGAACTTCTCAATTCAGAGATCAGCGATGAGGATTCCCAGGGCAACTTCCGATTCTAAGCTATATTTTGAGTATTTAGTAGGAATACCACTCGCTAACGATGAAGCAAACCCTCTCGATGAATTTTGCATGTCAAAGAAGGATCACAATCTTTGGGAAATGTAAAAGTTCCCAACCCGCATTGAGCCAGCGCGGCAGACGTCGGTCTAAACCTTATTCTTTTCTATATAAGAAACAATTTAACTTCCACTGAGGTATTAATATTTACCATAGGCCCTATTTTACATTAACCTCCTCAATTACTAAGTTAAGAGGTCCAACGTTAATACTAAGAGGTCTACGAGAGAGCGGGCGGGTTTAGGGACGATAAACCGAGCCCTATAATATACCTGCTGCGCAGGTGTATGGAACGACCGCCCTGCGCTTGTGGAGTGCCGTTTCAGCTGGAATAACTTGGAATTTAGCTCGTAAATAATTGCTGTTAGCGTTTAATTTGCTGTACTTGTATTTCATGGTGGGAATCCTGATTGAATAACTTTGATACAAAATTGGTGCTCCAAAATATCTATGTTAGGAGAAAGTTATTGAAACTAAAATGTTTTAGGAATATAAAATTGGACTTTATTGTCATTAAAGATTAATTTTGAGTAAAGTTCTTACGAAATACCATCTTTTCGTGGAAGAGAAAACATTTTACGTATGTACTTTCTATTCACAAAATAATTGTAACCAAAACCAAAAGCATTACGTTACATTTCTGTTTGTAAACATTCCACTTTGCCCAAGAGCGCAAATTAAGCAAGTTTATGTACAAAATTTTGTGCAGGTGTCGTGGCTGTTTTTTAGCGAATAGCGGTACTTGAGTCGGCGCGCTCAAGGCTTTAGAAAATATTTCGGCCTCTTAAGGTCACTGGCAGGTCTATATTACAGAAATAAATTGTTAGAGGCTACGAGATTGAATCACTCTGAGCTTTCTTGTAATATAATTAAATAAGAGTACAATCTTCTATTAAAAGAACAAGCTTGACAATCAATTGATTGATCCCTGACCGCCAACGCCCCGAGGTTGGCAATATCCAGCTCCTTCATTATCTGAAAATAACATCGTTGACCTATCTCCCACCTGTCGTGTCGTGTCCAAGATGTCTCCTAAAAACTTTATTTAATTTAAAGATGTGGTATGTTAAATATGAAATGTTTACAAAAACCAGAAAGCTTGCGCTCTGACGTCACAGTTAAATCTTTTCGTATTATGTGGATTAGAGAAATCTGAGAAAGCCAACGTTTCAAAAAGGGTTTATAAAATTTACTGAATACAAAGTTTTAATTATGAAATCCTCAAGCCGTCTTACGTCCTAAGCTTATGCATATTCTTTTGAATAACCGTGGACAAGGGTGGACAGTGAAGCCGTCGGTACCGCAAATATGACATTGAGCTTCAGATATTTAAAATGTTACACAATGGAAACATTCCACTTCTGGGTAAATGACATTGTGACAGATGTCAGTAGCTCGTTTCTGCGTAAGTAGTTACATAGCACACACAAAGTTACGTAATAAAAACAAAATGGATCATCCTTTATTTCTTTACAAAGTTATAGTATCTTGTTTTCAGGTCAAATCACTCCCAGAAATCAGTACAAAGTTTTTGTTAAAATATGAGAAAAGTAACCTGATACTCAGTATTCTGATTCTGCAACAGATATTAATGAAACCATGATATAATCAGGTCGTTATACTTACCCTGATTTAGGACACGCCATTCGAACGGATCGAGGTTATATCGTGTGTCTGCGAGCAAATTATTAAAAGAGGGAAGGATAATGGCGTTATTTAGGTTGGTATTATTGAACTTGACGCTAGGACATTTGGAAGTATGCGAATTGAGGTACGAGCTTTATTCTACCAAGTAATGAAATTTCATAAACCGATTGATCCGTGTATTAACAACTGCACGTGGGCGACTTTGGACTTTTAATTGAAGCACCATCTTCCTGGAGACGATGAAAGGCAAATTTCAAAATTGTGCTAAATAATGTCAATAGGTAAAACTTATCCGGTCGTATACCAAACTGAAACGCCTTTAAAAGGCTCTAATTCTGTTTTTACGTCCAATTGGCAGCAACAACCCAGCCCTAAAGATTGATAGCCTAAAAAAGCGAAAAAATTCCAGTAAATGACTCCACTCATTTCCGTTGGCCATTGCGGAAGAATTCTCGTAAAGGAAGGAATCCAATGACTTGACAAAACTGCGCTGACCCTTTGGAAGATATTTATCAAGCGCGATCGATCAGGGCTTATGGTTCCGCACGAATGACCCACGTCAAATGAGTCATGTATCTGTTCTTAAAGAAGAATGTTTGTTTCGTATGAAACGCTCTTTTGTTTCGATATTTGTAAGCTGGGTTCTGATGAATGGTTGGCCTATTTAATTTTATCATTAGGTAATAGATCGACACGATCCTATTGTTGCGGATATATTTAGGAGAGATGAGCTACCTCTCTTTGAAATTAATTGATAACCTTTTAACATAGGAAATGAAACTATTTTCATGATTTAAATCGCGTATATTTGTTTTTTCAAACAAACCGACGTTTCGGGCCCTTTACAGGTCCCATGGTCACGGTTGACTCTTGATTTGTTTTAGATGTGTTTAAGGCGCCCTTCTTTTTCCTTCATTTATACATTCAAAACAAAGCATCAGGTCAATCCATAAATCACTCCCATCAAGCCTCATGCTCACTCACACCGACGGGAGATGGCCATTACAGTTTGTCCAGTAAAGTACTGCCATGTGATAATGAGAGCATTATAACGCGTAATGCATCCCGGTTTTGAAGGGTCAGTTAAGAATTGCGTCTGTGGCGGAACGGTTGCCAGCTGGACTGCCATGCAGAGACCCCGGATTGAAATCCCGGGCCTGGAGAAATATTCATATGGCCTACATTTATTTATTTCCTGAGTTGGGTGTAATTAGTGGTTGTCTATGCGCGTGTCCATGGCACCCGAAAGACAGGGTTTCCTGATTGCGGGGCTATGAGTGTGTGCGTTATTATTATCTGTAACAGCGAGGCTTACTTGATCATGTAATGAAACTGTATTTACAACAGTTACGTAGGATTATGGATGTAAAAAATGTACTTATTTATATATTTATGATAAAATAAATAAAATAAAATATTATCACTAGTATCAGGTTTCTTACCATGGTATGACTTCTTTTTATTTTCCCGATATTTCGGGACGGTTGCACGCTCCATGGTCACGTGTTGACTGGACGGCGGCAGATGACAGCTTTAAGAAACATCGGGAAAATAAAAAGAAGTCATACCGTGCTAAGATACCTGATACTAGTGATAATCATTTAGTGAATAACCACGAAAGTCTTAAAATCTATATAAAATAAAAGATTGATTAGTTACAAAATAAACAACCCCTGATGAGCTATTTAACACCTTATTTGTAATAAAATATTACTCTCCGTAAGACTAAATTGGTTTAAATAAAACGACTACTGCTTTATGATTCTTGAGCACATAACAAAATCATCTTAGTTCCTTTCACTATAGTTAAATTCAAAACTTAGTTGAAGGTACATCCCGCACAATCTCAAAGTCCCGAGGTAATGTTCCCGGAATATGATATTCCCGGGAACATAAATTTTAAAGGAGAGTGTTAAAATTTGAGCAGCGTGCGCGTGGCAGGCAGGTGAACCGTGAAATATGGCCGGCGCTGCCTCCGCTGTGTTTTATACCGCTTTACTCTGTTATTCCTTTTATTGTTTCAATAAAACGTTATACGTATATAAAATCGTAATTTCATGAAGACTGATCTGTTGTGAATTTTTTGAACATGTGTTGATAATAATTTTAACCATAAAGCAGTTTATTATCGAATCTGCGTGAGTTGCACTTAAAAATCGGTTCATAACTATTTACTTTAACTCATATTCATACAGTTAAGTACACTACCAAGTGTGGAGCTTCGCCGCAGGTCATGTGTAAAGCGTGTAAAATGTGAACGTACCAAAAAAGCGAAACAGTAAATGGTGTAATAAAAAAAAATCGCAACGTTGTTTTCGGACAAATGAAACAAAATTCTGTAAATCATGTTTCTAGCTTGTGATAGTTAACTGTTGACTGGCTACTGAAAATGAATTATGATGAAATCGAAAATCTTCTGGATGCTATTTCCTAAGCCTTGCCTACATTTTCACTACGCAATTTGAACTTTTTGTTTTTGTTTTTGACTATTAGTTACTGGAGGTTAGAAGCCTGGCGATCTAAAGCACAGAACAAACTAGTTTTGGCTCCAGCCACCAAAAATTCAATTATAATTCAAATATAGTTATAGTTCATTATTCTACTGTTACAATTTTAAAGAGGAAATATCAAATTCATTTATGATTAGTTACATTGAAACACAACATTGACTAATACCAACTGCTACTCAACACCAGTCTCTGAAATAGTTTTATTGACTAGTACTCTGAGAGGGGGAGAGCTCGGTGAGCTGTAATTACAGGTCTATTTGCACTAAGTAAATAGACATGTAATAATTAGCATTTATATTTAGTGTAAAATCTGATGCATTATGTTGATATTGCAAACCACTAGATGTTATTAATATTATTTGAGTCGTTACATAAAATGTTATGAACGCTGAGTACATAATAAATTATAAATATATTCACAGTGATATTACACTGTTTACAAATTTAAAAAATAAATTATAACACATGCATAATTTTGTTAATAAGCTGAATGGAGTGTGAAGAAAAAGTACTGGTTGGATTGCGGGCAACATGGATACATCTACAGGACCTGTCCAAGAAAATCTCGTTAAAGCTTAAATTGATGTTTACAAAATATCGTACTCCAACAAGTTGACAAAGTCACCATCTGTAGGCCAGTCACTCGCCGAGATCAATTCACCAAATACGATAGTCCCATTGTACGTAGTTGAGAAATTGGGTAGTCTGCAGATTAAGATTACCGTATTATTGTAATGTCACTGAATTTTGATAGTAGACAAGTAGAAATGAAATCGTCGCCGGAAAGGCGTAATGACTAACCTAAAGGGATTATTGGAGGTTAGTTTTTTCGCCTTTCTGGCGACGAAATAAGCATTTATTTGATAACTGAGATCTCTTGCCACTTATGGGATGGCTCTGCTAAATACCAACTGGCCATCTTGGGTCGATCGACAACAGGCTTATAGGTGTTAGTAGAGGCGAGTAAAGTTGCCTGCTTATCAGTATTCTACAGGATATATCATGGAGAGTGTGCGGTGGAACTACTTGATCTAGGCTAGACTAGATGTAGGCTGGGGTTCCAATCTTACGTCGTGGGTATTCCCAGGATTTGCACGAAACGTTTCGCTTCTATATGGCGAGCGGCTAGGGAGTGGAATTCCCTACCAGCGCACTTGTTCCTCGAACGCTATAACTTGGACCTTTTCAAGGCAAGAGTGAATAGGCATTATTTAAGTGTGCATGCTACCTCTTTGACCTTATCGTCGCTTTCAATCAGGTCAGGAGATTGAGGTCAAATGCGCACTTATTTTTGTATAAAACACTAATTTGAAAATACTGATAATTTTTAATCAGCTCAAAAGATAGCTAAGAGCATTAATCATTATACAATTAACCACAGACTGATATCTAGAGACACATAAACACTGACAAAGACTTCAAACACATAACTGCCCTCTTTTTGCCTCGGGATTTTAAACGGATAGTGAGGATGGGGTGAGCTCTATTAAGAAATTATACGAAGAATACGAAATCTTTACATTTAGTAGAGTACCCCCATTATGTCATTATAAATATTTATGTGCAGCAAAAAGTACCTCACCTATTTCTGCCGCCAAGCATTATAGCGTTGCGTTGAAAATCAAGATGTACAATCTTGCTATTATTTAGGTAGGTGCACAAAAATATAACTATGAGCATTATAGCGTCAGTTCTGACCCTGGAACATTTCCACGGCTAAAAACTTTGAAAAATGTAACTGTGTTCATTGATAATGTATATCAAAGTATCGACACAAGATCACATTGTGTAAAGTTTTTGGTAGGCGTCAAGAATGAGTTTAAATTACAGCAAGATTTTACGACAATGCTATCAGTTTATTAAATTATAACATACTACAACGATGTATAGATCCGAGTGCTAGACCACCCTTAAAAACCACGAACACAAACTATACACAGCGGAAATGAAACTGTTGCGCTGGGCGGGTCGCGTAAATCAATACTAAGCGTAATCGTAAGTCAATTCTAACACCTTTATTTGACTGTAATAAGAAAAATAAATATAGGTGGACATCGGGGTGTGAAAAAGCTTTTAAAGTAATTAAAAATAAATTGTCCTCTGCAAGTATTTTAAGACATTATGATTCACAGTCATGCCGCAATGTGTGGCATTGATACGCGATATACAGGCGTCTAGCGCCAGAACGCTAAGGGATGTAAAGCTATATTCCTCTTCTCTGTTGCTTAGTAGTAATAGCAAATAACGTTTTGTTAAGAATTAACTCTTATTAACGGGGTTTCATTCACATTACAGTTAAATTTTGTTTTCATATTTATTATTTCTTATACTTCAAATCATAAGGTTTAATCAATTACGTAATCGAAAGGTGCATTTTTTTTAAACTCCAGGATAGATCAAATTTCTCAAGTATACAATGTTTAGACGTTTTGCAATAAATCTGGCAGAGGTTTTTATTATAATGCTAAAGAGCTCTGTCGCTTATGCGTCAAATCGTTTCCTAACATCATTTTCATGCCTGCATGGAATGCAAGTCGGCCAAATAACATCTCGAATGACGTTTTCAAACGTTTGATGCAATGCGGTTTGCTTGGTGGAATTTGTATTCCGTACAATTGCTCCGCGCTTTCAAGTTCTGCGTACAATTTTGCTGCTTCATATTTACTTTGTATTTACACGCAATTGTGTTTGGCACCTTGATGTGTATCAAATTCTGAACCACTAAATATTCACGTCAACTCTTCAGTGTTAAAAAGTAACTTGACTCTCATTTTAAAATCCCTATTTCAGATCCGTTACCACTACAAAAATAACTAAACCCCAATTAAGCCATTAAAAGCAGAAAACCCCTTCCCTCGATTTAAATGCCTGTCCAAAAAGAAGGATTTACCTTAAATCTTGTCGTTTAGGTGGCAGTCCGTTCCATCTACCTTTCAAACGTCTCCTTTCAGTGGTGAATGTGTTACAGTATCGGTTTATACACTTCACACAACCGTATTTAACAGTATTTTTTTAATGTTTGCGAATTGCTGAAGTTAGTATATAAGTATGAACTTATACAATTATAGAGAAATAAATTATCATTATCATCAAGACTCTTTACAACCCCGCAGCTGGGCATGGAAGTTCATTAATCCGAGAGGGTTTAGGTCATTGTCCGCCAGGCTGACCCAACGCGTTTGGGGACTTACCACGTTTTCCGAAGGTTGTGAACCTTCTTCGTTAGGTTTCATCATCACGACAGTTTCCTTAACCATTAGCGAGAGGTACTGCTACTCAAATAATACAATACTTTTAAATAAAATAAAATAAATCTTAATTGAGAGAAGCAATGGTTATTGCCGTTCCAATAAATTAATTTCAAAATGGCATAATTACGCGAATACGCAAACAAATAACAACCTAATTTTCCACAATGATTGATTCGGAAACGAGAATATAACGAAATAAGATAGTCCATTGACGGTTCAATTGTTCATATTGACAAATTCATCAAAATGAGGTAAACAACTCACGCACAGTCGTTACAATAAATAAAATGGGTCAAGCGAATTTACCTGGTGTGTCACGTGGGCAGCGGGGGCTCAGGGGGGCGGGGAGATGTCATTAAAATATTTGAACAGCAAATTAATGTCTTTTAGCAATGCGGAAAATTCGTTTGAAAAAAATCTATTGCGGGCATACTGATACAGCAGATAAAATTCAGTTAGTTATCAATTAAATTGGAATCGTATAAGAACCATACTGCTACAAAAATGGAGCCACAAAGTTTTTTCAAATAGGAATATAAAACCATTGGGGTCCATCGGCTTTACCAATGAAATAATTTAAAATTTAAGTGGGTGCCAATGCCAACTCCATTTAAATATGCAATATGCAAATATTCAGTATTATAACAAACTATAGTGTCTTTTTTGAAGGCGGAGCAAAATGGCATTTGCTGGGTTGCCAGGTTTCTTACAATTTTAAATAGTCACGTAGTTGTTATCGACAGTTTTATCGGTAATTTGTGAAAATAGACAAAATTTTGCCAAAAATTTCTTAATCGTGAACGTTACTACGTTCTAATGATTACTAATTGCGCTACTGCCTTCTTCATTCTTTTGAAAATTAGCCTACTAGCATCGAAATTAATTTTTATTCATATATTATATATACAATTGTACAATTATAAAAAAACGATCTCAAAAGTTAGTGGAATCACATCTATTGGCCAAGTTTTAGTTACAGATGGAATGCTTAGGTCAAATTTAAATGAGACCAATACGAAGGATCCTCTTTCCAACAAAAAAGAGTCATCAAAATCGGTTCACAAATGTCGAAGTAACCGCAATGGCATTCGAAAAAATACAGTCAAATTGAGAACCTCCTGAGGATTTCGTTATCTACATTGATTAAAAATGATAAAAAGAAGACATATTTTAAGCTTTTATCATATTAATGATAAAACTTTAAATTATGTCTCCTTTTTGTATTTTTAATAGACTTAGTTCTAAATGTAGTGTAAGTATCTACGAACTTACAAAAATTGACAATTCAAATGAACCTATGCCCAGCAGTTAGACGAATAATGGGCCAATGATGATTTAAACGAATTCGGCTATTTATTGCTTTAGCGTAACCAACATTAGTCATAGTCGATAGTCGATAAAATATTAATTACTGACAGCAATCATTAGCTGCTTACAAGCGGGCAACACTTTTTGCGTAATGGACTGTCATTTTATTCCATCTTCAAAAAAGTCAGACTATAAATACTCGCATTGAATAAAAAAGAAGCCCCTAAGCACGACACGTATCTAAAAATTGTTACTTATTTACTGCAAAATCCGGAGTTTGGCAAGTTTTCTCAATATACACTCTCCTTATTTTGCATAAGACATCAATACATACTTCAATATTTATTTATTTTATTTTCGTGATCTATTTTTTCTTATACATAGGCATAGGCATTGAGGAAAATATTCCCAGTCGGTCATTAACATACAAAACTCATTTCATGTTTCAGGATACAACTAATGCCATGTAGCGGTTTCATCGCTTAAGTAAATATTGTATTTGTCTATTTTTGAGTCTTAATCTATTATTTTCTTTAAATATAACGTTGAATGTCCTACATTGCGACATGCAAAATTTTAAGTTTTTAAGTCAACTGGAAATTGCTACTGCTCAGCCCAGTGCACTCATTGTGCTTTTTTCTGACCGTTGCTTGCCACACTTCCTTGCTGCAAAGCTACAGCAAGAAAAGCTAGCTAAAGCTAACTAGAAATAAAATATTTTATATTTCTGTTCCCTGGAGATCTCGTTAAAATATAATAGTGGTTCGTAAATAGCTCCAATGTGGCGGGACTTCATTAACTCTAACAGGACTCGGTTGAGAGCACTTGAAATATCCTAAAATGGTTTACAGGTTTCAATTGAAGCTTTGGTACGTGTCGGTTCGAAAGGTACACTGACGGTTTCGGTGATCAGTTCATTGGAGTGATCATTTCGTGAATATCGTGAAAATAAATTTGTACCATTTTTGGGTTTCCCAAAGGTACAAAGCTGGTTTTAAAAGAAATTGGATAGAAATTGCGATTCCCTCCGTTGCTTGTAGAGAGTTCGAAAATTTCTTGAAGGTAAATTTTATAAAATCTTAAGTTTTTAAGCAAACTTAAATAAAAAAAACTATTTGTACACCGTCTGCAGCAGGCAATGTCCAACAATATAATCCAGCTTAAAGCAAAATTGACTTAACGTTTCATATGGGTTCTATTTCCGTTTCAAACACGAACTTTGTAGAACTGACACAAATAAACATTAAACAAATGTTGACCCCGCACATGTTTAGTAGTTTTCGAAACATCAAACGAGAGAACGGTTCGCGATAATCGGTGCAAGCTCAGCTAGGTGAACGTAATGGCAAAGTGCGCCCTAAAAGGCGTCTAATGAAAAGCTCGTGTAATTCCTACAGAAGCTGATTATCAAGAGCCGCATTGTGTGGTACAAAATAAAAACCATCAATTTGAAGCCGGATCCACACTTGCGCTGTTATTACCGTAAGAGCGATGTCACAAAACTCGTTGCGTCGGCGTTGCGACGCCTGAGCGGTGACTGATTAAATATAAATAAAATTATAAGTACCTACATGTCACATGGTGCGTTGAAACGGC